>NW_007740836.1:0-9458 GCF_000696425.1 Galeopterus variegatus | reverse complement strand
GACACCTACAACAAAGAGCTGTCAATGTTTGTCGTAGCTGGATGCAATCTTTCCTTTTCTCTGTTCATCATTCTTTGTTCCTACGTTTGTAACTTTTCTGCTATCCTCAGGATCCGCTCTACAGAAGGCAGGCACAAAGCTTTGTCCACCTGCGGCTCCCATGTGACAGCTGTCACTATATTCTATGCAACTCTTTTCTTTATGTATCTCAGACCCCCCACCAAGGAATCTGTGGAGCAGGGAAAAAATGTTTGCTGTCTTTTACACCACGGTAATCCCCATGTTAAACCCCATGATTTATAGCCTTAGAAATAAAGATGTGAAGGAAGCATTAATCAAAGAGCTGTCAAGGAAAAAAGCATTTTTCTAAAAATAAAATAAAACACTAATTCAGTATTCTTTTGTTCAAAAGCTTTTTGAAGACATTTTTCTTAAGCTCAAAATCGAAGTGATGTAGAAATAAGAAATTTGGTACACTGATAGGGAACACTGCAGTTTTTGAAGCTTTAATTCTTTCTGAAACCAAAGACATAAAAATTGATTAAAGAAGTTCTCATTCATCTTGTTCACCAGTTATTTTATTTTCTTTGCCTTTGGTTCACAAAATAGCTTCACACTGCTACTCCTTTGGGTTTAACCAGGAGCTTGTGAGTATTTCGTATGAATTAGTTGGGTAAGAATTCATGCATGTCACTTGTTTGTTGAGTATTTGTTTGTTGTGAGGGCTTTCTTAAGTGGGCCTTTTTATTTTCCATGTTGAACAGCAAGAATTCAGATGGTGGTTGCTCAGTTAGGGGACACGGAACAGAGTCCTCAGCCAACTCACAGTGGAAATACAGAATGGCTGATAAATAGCCTTTTTTTAAAAAAAGTGTCTAATATATGTGGAGTTTGCTTGTTTTCACAGCACAAAATAGCTCTTCTGATTACCATGAAATTAATTACACAGAATTTCAACATGCTGAAGTAGATAATAACATTGAAAGTGAGCAACATACCCTCAAGAAACTCAACATTTGAGATTCTGTCTTGGGTTCTCCTAGTCTTTTTCCTAAGTTTTTACATAAATGTATGTGTTTAGTTAAAGTTACATATTGTAATTATTTTTTAAAATTATTAATAGAAAACATGTATATTGTTTTAAATGTCAAAAAACATTCCAAGGTTTATCTAAACTGTTTCACTGCTACTCTCCCCATAGAGAGTTAGCAATCACTGTGTTGTGATTTCCTTTGTGAATTATCCCATTTTAAATTATATGCTTATATTTCTATGAATGGATTTTTCAAATATGCAAATGAGTTTTTGGAATCTTTTTATTAAATATGAGGTGTTAGCATTTCTCCACCAATCTTTTTATCCCTACCCTATAATGAACTATTCTTTCTCTTCGTCTTCACAATAGATTCACATTTGGACTGTTGATTAAATCAATACTTATTTTTAAAATTACTATCAATATATTATTGGCAATACTTGAATAATATGATGAGTAATAACAATAGCATCACTAATACTAAAACAAATTACTAGAGGTTTAATATTCCTTATTGGAAATTCTCAGGACCATATGTATTTTGGATTTCAAGTTTGTTCAGATTTTAGAATATTTGCATACTCATAATGAGATATTTGGGGATGTGACAGAGGCCTAAACACAAAATTTGTTTATGTTTCATATGTGCCTTATACACATAGCCTATAGGAAATTTATACAATATTTTTAATGATTTAGTACATGAAACAAAGCAAGTGTACATTGAACCATCAGAAAGTAAAGGTGTTACTATCTCAGCCACCCAGTATCTCAGGACAATCCGTGCTTGTTTATTATCACCATCATTCCTGACTCTGAATTCACATGCTACTGATAAGCAATAATTTTCTTATACTTATTCACACATAAGTACTTAACAATAAAAAAATACGACATCCATGAACATGGTGAAAAAATATTGCATTCAGGGTAATGAAGCAGCACAGTAGCATCACCAGAATGCATATATCAGCTGTTAAACTAGAGCAGCAACACACACAGCAGGCTTCAGTCTCTGCCTCTGATACTGTGTTTTGATTAAAAGTTTACTGTACATTTTACTTTTTTTAGATGAGGAAAAACATCAAAAAGTTTTGAGGGACCAGTAAGTGGGTCTTCTAGGGATGAGGAGGCACTCTGCTAGACGGCTCTTGAAAATGTTTCCTCCACAGTCATCTGTCTCATTAACAATGATTTTTGTCTTATAAGTCTCCTTTTTTTTTATAAATGGACGTGATGTTTTTTATGTTATGAATGATGTAGTCCTTCAATAAACCCATCATGCACGTTTTGAATGGAACCAGTCATGTGGCGCCGAGTTTGAAATTTCCTCTCATGGCATCACATTGGTGCTCAAAAAGTCTCAAATTTTGGTCATTCTGTGTTTCAGATTTTCAGATTAGGGGTGTTCAGCCTGAAATACCATAAGTACCAATGTGCTTGCAATTCTCTTCATGCACAATTGTTTCATTTTCATAGAGTAAATAATTGTCTCTAGTTTTGGTTTTCTTTTTCCATCTGCTTTCCCCAAACTTCCACTGAACTATAAAGCACCTCATACAGATACAAACATAGCAGATGGTCTATAATTTCCACATTTCCCCCTGGCATTCCTTGGTTCACTCTTTGGATTCTGCACATGTTGCCGTGCTGTCACTTGGAGATTATTATTTTTATCATTGGCTTAAAGCATTTTATTTATTCAACCTATGTCGATTATAGGAAAATATGTTAAAACTAAAGGATCAGCAATAAACAGAACAGAAAAACTCATTTATTATATTTAGAGTGGGGAGGCAGTTAGCCAGACACCTAGATAAAAAGATAATAAAACAGTTCGGAAACTGGTGAGATGGAGAAAGTAAAGCAGGATGTCATGATCGAGTTTGACTTGGCAGCTTCAAAGTGAGGGCCCTGCTGATGTGTTAATTTCAACAGTTGGCAAAGGACTCTTGGAGGAGATAATATTTTAGTGAAAGCATAAATAATGAGAAGGCAAAAAAGCAGATCTTTGGGACCTGTAATGCGGAGAATCAATAGCAACCACAAAGTTTCGGGGATGAAGCGTGGCATGTTGGAATAGCAGGAAGGAAGGCTGCATATCTGGACTTTTACAAACAGGAACAAAATAGGCAGAGTTGAGGCCAGAAAGGTGGCTTCTTTGCTTATTGGATGGTGCTACGGATTGCCACAGATGACAAGGCAAATAAACTGCAGTGCTTTGCTTACACATCCATGTTTCAGTTACTGTTGCTTGATATATATATAACCAATATTCTCTCAGATTAGACAGCATAAGAGAATTAGTAATTTGATTAAATAAGTTGTTTTTTAAGTGTTACTCTTTTTATGTAGCAAAGATAATTATATGGAACAATTAATGGACTTTCCTGCTATCCAGTTTGATTCCCTTCCACACTTGCCTTTGTCATTAGCTGAGCATAACTTAACTTCAGCATCACTTCCTCCAGCCAGTTTCTCTAATACATTCAGGCTGTGTATGTACCACATTATGGCTCGCCCAAGGATTTACAATTTTATTGCTGCATTTATAATATGGTAGTATAATTATATGTACATGCATCTGTTTCTTCTGTTATCCTAGGAAGTTCTTAAAGAAAGGAACCAAGTCTTTTCATCTTTTTATCATTATCACCTTAGTGGAGTCTCTGATAAAGAGTTGATGCTCAACTCGTTTTTCAAACAAGTAAAAATTTGGCCAATGACCAATTTTCTTCGTGATACCCCCTTCTCCCATCTTAACAGGTAATCAAGACAGAATGATAGATGTTCACTTTGTTTTAATAAAATCACATTAAAGATCTTTATCGCAAATGGCTCACTGGAAGCGCATTGAGGCAAATCCTTAATGAGCAGTAAGAGGAGAGTGTAAATTTATTGGCACTGGGCAGAATGATCACACTCTTACATGTCCTTTTTTACAGTTTTACAGTTTATTTGACTGTAAAGCAGGATTAGTGATGCTCACTTCATAGGGCTAGTGTGAATATGGAATATCATTTGTAAAGTACTTTTAACTCAATTACATTTTGGGACAAGTATGCTCTGAGTTCCATTAATGACTCAATACTAGGAAGGTTTTCTAAATGTGGGAAGCATAATCGAAACAATGAATTTAATACGTTATTTTAATCATTCATTTATTTATCATATACTCGTTAATTATTCTATCAGCCACTGTTTGGCATTCATAATCATCAGTCTCTTTTATGTGTGAAATTCCATGGGATTTTTTCTAGAAATTAATCATTTATACATAGTATTTTTTATTTACTTATCTTAGGCATCCCATCAACATGCAAACTCTTTCAGAGGAAAGTATTTTTAGTATTTTTCTTCTGTACATAAAACATCATTGAACTTTGCACCGTGTGAAATTCCATGGGATTTTTTCTAGAAATTAATCATTTATACATAGTATTTTTTATTTACTTATCTTAGGCATCCCATCAACATGCAAACTGTTTCAGAGGAAAGTATTTTTAGTATTTTTCTTCTGTACATAAAACATCATTGAACTTTGCACTTAGTACATATTCTTGTGTGGACTTGTTAAAGAGGAATGATTTAAGAAATATGGCAATGATCTTGAAATGGTAAGGACAATTACCTGAATTCAGTTTCATGAAAAATTAAGTGTCCCTTGAGTACTTTAGATTTGCTCTGCAGTATTGTCTAAAGTACTACCCTAGTATCCGTAATATACTATTGGTTTTACTCAGTGAAGTATAAAATATAGATTGTTCTCTTATATGTTGATTCAATACAGTATAGGACCACCAATTAGTATTTCTGCCTCTGAGGATTTTCTCCAATGGGATTCCACTTCTAATTGCTTATTCATGACACATAGGGGAATTCTCTTGAGATAAACACTAATGTCAGTAATCTGGGTATAAATCCTCAATAAATGGCCAGAATTTGACCTTTGAGGTCATGGAGGAGACACCCTTGTTTTCACAGGTAGGAGAGGAAATGCCTTTGTTAGTTTTCATTATCTAGTAATTCATCTATTTTCATTATTAAATTTTATACGTTTTAGATAGTGGTGTTTTCAAATTGGTAGTTTGAGGGCATGTTTGTGCAGACAATGCATTTATCATGAAAGACAAACCATAGGTTGCTTACTTAGTTCTGTCTTCCACTTTATGCAGTGTTGCTGCAACATCCTGGTAGAATTTCATGCTATGAATAGTCCTGCAGATGTTTTCATCATCATTAGTTTCAGATACTATTTTTGTGTGCTTCCATTTGCCTAATATCTACTGTCACCAATCTCTGCAAGAAAAAGACACATTGGAAATAATTTAGCTCTATGTGACTTAACTATTTTTAAAAATTTCTGACGTCTAATCAGTAAAGTAAATGCTCAAATAGGCTCTTCCTTGCAAACACTGAACATCTGGGAAAGTTTTCCCTTAGCTTCAACTAATAGTCTTAGATGGGAACATATCTAAGTCCTTTCTGGTTCCCTATTTTATTAATACTTTGGATTCTTTTCTAATGCCCTATTTCTGTCTAGTACCTGGTTTGTCACAAGCAATACATAAGTTCCTGGGATACTTTTTTTTTTTTTCAGAATACTATTTGATTTTCATTTTTTTCCAATCAAAATACTTGAAATATGCGTAACTCTGATCATAATCTAATACCTAAATTGGGTCAAGGAACTTATAACCGCAAGTTGGTGAAGAGCATTCTCACTCCTGTTTTGGTAGCATGCACATGTAGTCACAGAATCAGCTTGCTTTCATCAGAGTTACTAACTGCATTTGAATGTCTGCTATGAGTGCTTTTCACCTCTTAGTGGCAGTCTGGCTGATCTCACATGGGCTATAGATCTATTAGTTGTCTCTGTTTGCCACAGCCCCACAATTCTAGAATTAAAACATGGTTAGTGATAGTGGTTTCCACTAAAAATGCATGTCCGTATGACCAGTGAGATCTGAGCAAGTTTGCAAAGTTTTTTAGAGTCAAAATCAGAACTGTAACCCAGATGTTGGCCTGGAGGAGCTGCTCATCAGCTGAGAGTTAAAGGAAGAGCTTGCATCTCCCTTCTTGCCAGTTGAGTCAAAATTTCTCGACACTGTTTTAGATTCACAGCAAAATGTTTTTCCATTTCTTTACATTTAGGGCACTGATACCATTCCTGCCTGTCATTATTCTTCATCCTTTATCTCTTACCTTTTTTTAGAATGCCTGTTCCTTGTCATCTGCTTCTCAAAGAAAATTCTAGTTCAAGATCCTATTTTATTCATATTTGTTTCTTCCAGTAGCCCATGGTGCCAACAACTCAGGCAGAATAGAGATACCACATTATTAGATGAATTGAATTTTAACATTTTAGCCAACAGTTATTATTGTTACACAAGCAGTCGATTCAACTGAAGGATGAGACAGACTTTCCTAGGAAAGTAGAACATTACGGAGGAAGAGCATTGAACTGGGACGTGTAATATTAATATCTGATTCCTCTCCTGGTTCATCAACTTCTGAGCTGTGTTAAGTTTTCCACAGTGTTAGATTTTGTGAGCCTGGTTACTCCTCTGACTAAACCTACTGGCTCTGTCTTGTCAACTGTCCTACTACTAGCATCCGGCACCATATGTGGAATTTGAATGACACCCAATAACTACTTGCTACAAGCATGTTCCCCTAAACAAATGAATGGCTTACAACGTTTCATAAAGTGACTTAAAGTATTCTCTGAACTATCAAATTTCATGGTAATATATTTGAATATAATTTTGTTATAATGCTTCAAACTATTTAATAGCTAAGAAAATGAGACTTAAATTCATAAGGGCCAAGGAGCCATCTGTGTTTCTTGACTACAAAATGGGATAATACAGTAAGTATTTCATAGGGTTGTTGCTGAAATTAGATAAGATAGTACCTGTAAAGTACTTTAATATGGTGCATGGAACATAAGAACTCAGCAAATGTTTTTATTTTTGTTACTGTTCTTGTTATTTGCAGTATCCATCCAAGGAGCTAATTAACCAGGGTTTTTAGTTTCACTGATATTCTTAGGGCTGGTGAAATGTAAAAGCTAAGATAGTACCTGTAAAGTACTTTAATATGGTGCATGGAACATAAGAACTCAGCAAATGTTTTTATTTTTGTTACTGTTCTTGTTGTTATTTGCAGTATCCATCCAAAGAGCTAATTAACCAGGGTTTTTAGTTTCACTGATATTCTTAGGGCTGGTGAAATGTAAAAGCTACTCATGTTGATTTCCTGTGCCTTCTCAGACGGAATACATTCTATAGAGCCACTGATGTGAAAATCATCCTATGGAAAAATAATATTTAGAGGTAAATTTCATTTTATGCAATTGTTAGTATACTGAAAATGTTTCTGAATTAAAATTCAGAAATACATAACATATATACTATTTTAACTAAATTGGTGTATTATATATTTAAAATACTTTGTGCTAAACTCAGTAAAATGGATACCACTTATCTAAATTTTAAGCCATAAAACATGAAGAATATGCAGTAAACCATTACCTAGCAGTAGAAATTATTTCTGTATACAATGTAAAAGAAGGATACAATTTAATAGTGTTCCCATTTAAATAATCAATTAAGCCAACAGTATATATTGAAATAGTTCCTCTTGCAAGCCCTGATTTAAAAGGCCATCTGTGTCATTTTATGCCACCTATCTGTGTATAAATATTTCTGGTCATAATTACCTGTGTGTGGAGCTATTTCTGGACTATTTCTACTCTGAAACATTGGATTTAAAAATAACCTTTTCGAATAATTCTTTTTGAATGGATTTGAATCTATTAAAATAATCTAGGAAATGCTAAACTTGACAAATTGAATATCAGAAACTTAAGTGATCCTTAGATCATTTTGAGAGCAGTCATTGAATTAGTGAACTGGAAAATAGATGAGTAGAATTTATACAAACTGGGCTTGGAGGGGAACCTGCAGCAGTAGTGCAAAGGCAGGTGGGTGTTGGAACCCAGCTCAGAGCCATCTCTTCCAGCCCCCAAGCAATCAGGAAGTGCCACTGGCCAGTGACCCCATCACTTTCTGACCATCTTCAGATTAGTCTCCATTGGCTTGAGCTCCATCTTCATGAATCTCAAGAGAAGACACAACACAGAGGAGAGGAAATACTGCCAGTTTATAAAGCTGAAGGTGGTGTTAAAATATGACCCTGTTTTAAACCAAAGCAAATCAAAACAGGTAACAGTCTTTTCGAATGATTCTTTTTGCATGGATTTGAATCTATTAAAATAATCTAGGAAATGCTAAACTTGACAAATTAAATATCAGAAACTTAAGTGATCCTTATATCATTTTGAGAGCGGTCATTGAATTAGTGAGCTGGAAAATAGATGAGTAGAATTTATACAAACTGGGCTTGGAGGGGAACCTGCAGCAGTAGTGCAAAGGCAGGTGGGTGTTGGAACCCAACTCAGAGCCATCTCTTCCAGCCACCAAGCAACCAGGAAGTGCCACTGGCCAGTGACCCCATCACTTTCTGACCATCTTCAGGTTAGTCTACATCTGCTTGAGCTCCGTGTTCACGAATCTCAAGAGAAGACACAACAGAGAGGAGAGGAAATACTGCCAGTTTATAAAGCTTGAAGATGGTGTTAAAATATGACCCTGTTTTAAATCAAAGCAAATCAAAACAGGTAACAGTAGGAAAAAAATAACAAAAGATGAACATGTGTGCAAGGAAATGCATGAAAATCACTAGCATAATGTTCAGCATCAAGATAGTATTCATTGGAAGCTGCAACATATGTACCGTATGATTTATATCACATAAAATTCAAGACAGACACAATTAATTTGTAGTGTTAAGAATGAGCATATGGTTAATTTGAGGGATAGTGACTAGAATTGCTTTGCTTGGATTATCTTAATTAAATACCAAAGACTGGGTGGCTCAAACATGTAAATTTTTTTCTTCTCAGTTCAGGAGGCTAGAAATTCAAAACCAAGCTGTGGGCAAGGTTTGTTCATCTCTTCTGCCGTTATGACTTTGTAAAGAGGCAGAAACTGGGATATTCAAAGCAGCTCTTTGCTTGTAGATGACCATCTTGTTCCTGTGGGTTCACGAGGTCTTCCCTCTATGCCTGTCTGTGTTCTAATCTCCTCTTCTTACACGGACACCAGTCGNCAAGTATGCTCTGAGTTCCATTATGGACTCAATTTTAGAAAAGTTTTCTAAACATGGGAAGAATAATAGAAACAATAAATTTAATATGTTATTTTAATCATTCATTTATTTAGCTTATACTTGTTAATTATTCTCTGTTTCAGGCACTGTTGTTGCCATTCATAGTCATCAGTCTCTTTTACGTGTGGCATTCTATGGGTTTTTTTTCTAGAAATTAATGATTTGTATCTAGTATTTTTTATTTACT
>NW_007740835.1:27912-28183 GCF_000696425.1 Galeopterus variegatus | reverse complement strand
AGGCACTTAACAAATAAAGATCTATGAATAGCCAATAATCCCATGAAAAGATGTACATCATCATTAGTTATGAGGGAAAGAAAAATTTAAACCACAATGAGATATCACTACTCAACTACCCATGGAATAACTGAAATAAAAAAGGTTGATAAAGCTAATAAGAAGAATGGGTGAGGATGTGGGCAAATGGAATTCTCGTGTGCTTCTGTCGAGAATGTAACATGATACAGCCACTTTGGAAAACAAGTTGGCAGTTCCTTATAAAGTTAAA
>NW_007740835.1:0-23406 GCF_000696425.1 Galeopterus variegatus | reverse complement strand
TTTTTTTTTTTTTTTTTTTTTTTTTTTTTGACCAGTAAGGGGATCGCAACCCTCGGCTTGGTGTTGTCTGTACCACACTCAGCCAGTGAGCGCACCGGCCATCCCTATATAGGATCCAAACCCGCCACCTTGGCGCTGCCAGCACTGCACTCTCCCGAGTGAGCCACAGGGCTGGCCCTTCTCCATATTTCAAATGAAGAAATATAGGGAAGCAGCCTGAATAGATTTATGGGGGGGGCGGGGGGTTAATATGACTCTAAGATGAGAGAGTAGTTTACTGAAGCCCTGTGACCACGGGGAAGTGGGGAAGGCTGGCCACTGCCAAAGAAGCAGGGTGGCCCTCTATTTCCTTTTCATTTGTGGAACTGTTAGAATCCCTCTCCCTTAGCTGGACTGAGGAGGAAGTTGATGACTATCAGGTTTTCTGGTATGGATTCTGCCTATATCAAGTCAATACATCCTTTGTTCAGGTGTTGCTAAGGCATCATAAAGCTATGGATGGCCTTCAACTTGATGACACTGCTGGCAGAGCCATCTTGTGAGATTTGCCCAATTCATGCATTGCTCAGAATGTTTCTGCATCTTGTTGCACCTTCTCTCCTAGCCCCATCACCAACCCTCTTCTCCATTAGTCTGTTCACCAACTCTCAAGCATGTTGGAGGTAGTCCTACCTCCAAGCACTTTCTCACACATCACCCTTTTAACCCTACTTGGACGGCCTCTTTCATTCTCATTCTCTCTCTCTCTCTCTCTCTCTCTCTGTCTGTCTCTCTCTCTCTTTCTGTCTCTCTCTGTATTAGTCTGTCTGTTGCTTATAATAAAATACACAAAACTAGCTATTTTATAAAGAAAACAAAATTTATTGCTTACCATTTTTGAGCCTGGGAAGTCCAAAGTCTGGGCAACACAGCTGGTGAAGTTGTTGTTGGTGGCTTCAGTGATGGCAGGGTATCACATTGTGAAAATGGTGGAGCAGAGAGAGACACTCTCATTTGAAAGCCCCCCAAACCACACCTATGACCACCATTTTTAATCCACTCACTACAGCACGGTCCTACAGTCTAATCACCTCTTCTTGGCCCCACCTTTCAATTAACATAATAGGATTTCCCACTCTCAACAATTAAAGTGGGGATTAAGTCTGAGGGGGGGACATTCAACCAAAGGTAGTGTCTGTCTGTCTGTATGTCCTCTGTTGCCCTCTACTTTCCTCTATCCTATTCATTCTTTAGAATTCAGATCAATCCCCTTTTTCTCTATCCCAGCCTCAAAATGGGATCCATGCTCTCAGAACATCAGCATCACATAGAAGCTTGTTAGAAATGCAAATTATCTGGGGCCGGCCCGGTGGTGCACTCAGTGGAGTGCAGCGCTTGGGAGCGCGGCGGCCCTCCCGCCGAGGGTTCGGATCCCATTTAGAGACCGGTGGTGCGGGCGTGACACCGAGGGTTGCGATCCCCGTTGCTGGACACTGAGGGTTGCAATCCCATTACCAGTCACGAAAAAAAAGACAAAAAACGGGAAAAAAAAAAAAAAAGAAATGCAAATTATCTGGCCCCAACCCACGTCTTCTGAATCAGATTCTGAAGTTTAACAAGATCCCTAGGTGATTCATATAAACACTATTTTGAATTTCAGGAAGCACTTTTTAAAAACACCTACGGCCTACCTCATTTGGCATTTAGCGGCTATCTCCTCAAATAAATCTTAAGCTGTTGAAGGGAGTAACCCTGGGTTCCAGCTGACTGTATCCCCAGTGCCAGGCTCACAGTGTCTGATGATTGATTGTCATATAGTCATTCAACAACTATCCAGCTTGTCACTACTCTGCTCCCATTAGTGCATGGGGCCTGGCTGGCTTAATCATAGAGTCCTACTATAAGCTATAGGGTAGGGAAATTCTAGATACAATTTAAAGAAAAGGGACATTGCCAGTCCCTTCCAATCTCAATAGATGATGGGAAAAAGAAATTGGAAGTAGGGGAACATGTTACGTTATGTTGCCATGACTTTCCCACTTCTGGCCACAGTCCTGGAGCAGGGAAGCATTTTAGATAAGTCAAGGGGAAATTCATCAGCAGAGAGGGTTTTGTTTCACTTCCCATTTGTGAATGTGGGAGCAGAGAAGACCACAATGCCATTTTGCCTTGCAGGATCAGGGACCAAATGGAAGTCCCAGCCTTAACTTGGGGGACCTATGACTCCAGAGCTAACAAGGGTTCCACTGAGCAAGTAGAGATGCCTGATATGGAGGAAACAGACCTTGAGGTACATGAGCAGAGGACACTAAAAGGATACTCTGGGAAAAAACGAGATGTAAAAAAAAAAAAAAAATTGGAGATTAGTAGTCAAGAGCTGATCTGTCAGTCCATGGTTATCAAAGACCAATGGTCTTTTTAACCCTGTTGCTTCACCATCCATCACTTTCTTCCATATGATCCAAGTGGCTACTCCAACTCCAGTCATCCCACCTGCATTCCAACCAGTGGAAGAGAAACAAAGAGAAGTGTGCACCACATTCTCTTAAGGAAATAATCTGTTGGGTAGTAAATGGTGTACTCAACTGAGGTCAATGAGCAGAGCTTAATAAAAGGACTGTTGGCAAGAGACTGAGCAGAGTTAAGAGAAAAGTAACAAAGGATATTCCAGATACCTGATACTATCGCCTTGGAGAGCTTTTACCACCCCACTAGGCCTGAAGGAACCAGGAGAGGAATTGGGTAGATACTGTAATTTTCAGGAGAGCTACAGCTGTAGGAGAAGTTCATCAGATAGGAGGCTTGGCTTTTAGTGAAGGAATGTACCATGCTACCTTACAGCCTGGAACACAAAGAGAAAAAAAATTTTAAGTGACTTTAAGGTAAACTAGTGTGAATGTAAATCCCTAGTTGGAAATATATGCAGGGAACAGAAAGAACTGCAAGTAAATCATAAATGCATTCTCTACTCTTATAGTTGGTAGTCGCCCAAATTTTCTCCCCTCCTGTCCTTTGGGGTCTCCTCTTAGCTCCTCTTTGGCCAAGCCCAAATGGAAATCAGAGGTCAAGGGAATCTAATGATGCGTTCCATAAAATTCTATTTCACAGGGTGGGAAAAATAATAGAAAAGGGTATACAGTTCATTTGGAGGGGCAAACAGAGAAGATAAGGATATTTCCTCTCATTTCCATATAGCACTTAGCCATATAGCACATATCATTAGCCAGAGTTAAGTCACATGGTCACATGGAAAATGTGATCTTTTATCTGATTGGCTCTGTGACTGGTAAGCATCAGAGTTCTCATTACCAAGGCAGAAAGTCAGAATGGATTCAGAGAGGCAATTATCAATCTCTGCAGTGCAGGCTGTTTCCTGCTATGCAACTATCATAGTACATTTATGTACTTGTTGTCTTTAAAGAAATCGACATCTTTTAATAGTGACTGTTCACTATTGTCTTATTGTTAAAACCATGTGTGCTACTAGCCATTGTTACTAAAGTCTTCTGCCTTTGAATCTAACAAGTGCCTTTATTTTTAACTAATGGGGAAAAGCATAAGAAACCATTCTCAACTGAGTGGAGAATACTCTTTAATACACTTGAAAGAGACCTCCCTCCAGCTGGCCCCCTAGTCAGCAGAACTGCTTCTCAATAAGCCAGTAAGTTTGGTGTTCCTGCTACCATATATCGTCTTTATTCAGCTGGGCTTTGCATATGGTACAATGTGTACAAAACATTGAATTCCTCCCACAGCTCATGGATTTTCCGCCCTCTGTGCTAGCTCACAAGTGTTCTATTTAGCACCCCAGTTCTCTTTCTTAGGCCATTTAAATGTAATCTAGCTCACATCTTTTTCATTTTTCTGCTGATATTCTTTATTCATGTTAATGTTCGTGACCTGAAAATCAGATTAGCTTCCTACTAAAAGTAGGAAGTTTCAGCAGGAAGCTTATAGGAAGAAACTGCATGCTTTGTAGTGGAGGCTTTTACTTCTGAATTTTGCCACCTATGAGAAATAGAAACTGGGATTTCCAAAGCCGTCCTCTTGCAGTCATTGGTCTTAGCACTTGACAACTGTATGAGCTGTTGCAAGGTAAATTCAGCTACTGAAATAGCTCTCCAATGACCTTTCTTAAAGGAGGTTGGTCTAGCAAGATCTTGACAGGCATGAGGAACATATTTAGCCATTTAATAAAATATTTTTGTTCTGTGTCCTTTGGAAGATATGATTAGTAAATAGTCAGGTTTAACAACTAATATCCTGTTAAGACTGCCATAAAACAAAATATATAAATATTATCTTTAAAAGGTTTATGCATGCAAGTAAAAAAATGAAAATGAGAAATAAATGTGGAATTGGGTAGAATGACATATTTAATATGCAGTCCAAAAGATTGATTCATTGATAACAAGTCGAATGTCTGAAAGTTTTTATACAAATTGGCTTGGTTTGAAAGGGACTCAGAAAACTTAAAATTGAGAACTCATCGTTAACTTCTCCAGTGTTTGGAGAGGAACAAAATAAACAGCAAACACCTCACTGGTAAATGTCTGATGAGCATTGAGTTACATTTCACACGGCAGCAGATCTGCACAACTGAAGTTAAACTGTTGTACCACATCAATTGGTGTAAGTCTATGAAGGTGGAAATAAATTGTTGGCCCTTTTTTATTTTCTCTTGGGAGATTCTGTAATAAACCATTATTACCACCCCCATTTTTGCTCTTCCTATTTTATCAATTAGTAGAGGAAAATAACATCAATATCTAAACTAATTTGGTCTTGTGATTGAAACTGCACAAATTAAATCAACTAACAAAAGAGTAATTTTAAAGCTATTCCATCCCCTTTTCACATTCCTTGATGAATCATTTGACAAGATGCCACCAAAGCAGATCAGTTTAAAAGTATATTAGTGAGGACAAAAAGCAAGAAGCTCAGTGACAACCATTAGTTAAACCACATCTGCTCCTCACCTAGTGAACGTGTCCATTTCTAATGGTTCCTGCTCATGTGTGACATGCTGATATGAGGTTTATAAATGGAAAAGGTGAATTTTACCTGCCTCCTTCTGATACCACACACACCCAATTATATAGAAATGTATTCAAACACTGCAGTTTTTGTCAAAAAAAAAAAAGAAATTAAAAAAATAATTGGAGGATAAGGCAACATGGAACAGTAAATATACAATGTCCTGAAATTGTGGAGAAAAGTAAATTGTAAATAAAGCAATGGGTGCCCAAGACCATCAAAAGAGAATGGGGAAAATGGGGAAAAGGTATTTCCAATATCATGATCTAGATGATTAAAAAAATAATTGTCTTAAAAATGAAGAAAGCCATAAAATGACAGCAGTTATCAAATTAAAGTTCAGTGTCCTGATCCACTGTCTTACAGGACATGTTACATGTCAAAGAAAGTACCTGGCAATGTCAGATGTGGTTGGGGTGGGGAGGTGGGTGTTTAGTTGTTGCCAATAGATGCCACTTGGCGGCACTTAAACTCAGTGGTTCAAATACCACCAAAACAGTTTTACAGTTTCATAAACTTCAATTAAATGCTTTAAATATGGTTGGATGTAAGAATGCTGAGTCACACTAATTAAATTCACAAGAGGCTGTGATTTATAAACCATAATGACAATTTAATAGTTTAATAATTTACAATGAATAACATATCTCCCACAAGGAGTGGAAGAGACCGTGTTTTTTTGGACACTGCTCTTATGACTCTTTTTTATTTTCTGACTCTCTTTTGTCCATACGCCGTTTCTGCCCACTCCCTTTATACCTTTCTGAATTATGTATTCCTTCTTTAGATGATAACAACAGCAGTTAGATATCATTATTATTGTTGTTGTTGTTTTTATTATTATTAGTCTGCCTTCTAGACCATTTTTCTTTTCTTGAAGTACTCTAAAATACCTGACTCCTCAAAGTGTGGTCCGGGGAACAGCAGCATGAATGTTACCTGGAAACCTGTTGAAAATGCAGCATCTCGTACCCACCCCAGACCTGCCAAATCAGACTGTGCATGTTAATAAGATCTTCAGGGATTTGGGTGCATATAAAGTTTAAAATGTACTTCCCTACCTTCAGCCTTCCATCCCTACCCCTCCTTCTAATGTTGCCTCTACAACTGGGTTAACGCCAATTCAGTATTTAAGGTAACCTCAGGTATAATCTCTTCTCTACACTGGCCCATTATGTTTTGAGTTTTATATCTTAGGTGTTAAAGGAAAATATTCATTGCAAATTTTGGGAGGCTACGTCACTGTTGCATCCAGGAAAACAAGTTTTCTGATAACTGGGCCTAAATTTGAGCCCCACACTCCCTGTGGTGTACCTGAGACAAGCAGACATACCTGGACCATGCCTAAGGCACAGCTTTGTAAATAAATGAATAAACCAGAATTCCAATTGAGGTCTCCCACCTTTGGATGAATCAAGTGTCCACTAGTTGGAAGTTATAGAAAAGCAACTAAAACAGCTTAGGCGAAAAAGGAAATTATTGACTCTCATAACTGGCAAGGGCTGGAGTCTGTGTCATTAGTGACATGGGACCCCTAGGCATCATGTCACCATGCTCTCACTCACCCCATCTCATGCCAGCTTGACTCTTTCTTCCTGCAGGGAGGTGTTCCCTCTGAGAATGATTGCCAGCACCTAGAAATTCCACCCCACTATGCAATGTTTTGCAATATCTGTTCCTATTATTTGGGGGACTGCAGTTCTGATATATTCCTGATCAAAATTAACTAATTCCATTACTGCTTGAGCCGATGATAGAAAAGCGAATACAATTATTAAGGGGATTACTGAGGAGAAAGCAGAGGAAAGAGGTAGGCTTGATGAACAGATGTGGGCTTCATCCCCATCCTGTCTTCCCATGAGATGGAAAGACTTATCCAGGACTGTGCACATGATTAGTGGTCACCAAAACAGACTTTTTTTCAATTATGTGTTATTATCTTTGTCCTACCTCAGTTTATAATCCATTCATTACTTAGATTTCTTTTTCCAGCAAGAGTCAAAATGCACATAGCTAATCTGGCTCCTCTAAATTGCTTACAATATATTTAAATATTGAAAGCAAATAGTTTTCCATGACTTTATACTAATCATCACTTAATGGAAACTGCTGTATTGGGGTTTGTGTGTAACTCCCACAATATAATTTTTATATGTATGAAAACAAGAACAAACCACTTTGGAAGAAAAGCTTGTCAAATTTAATCTTGTTTCATATTTGGAGTGATGTCTCATTCAGAGAATATGAACTTACTTAACAGTGTCGTTTCTCTATAAAGAAAGCTTCACAAGAAATCACATAATAAAAGCCCAAACTTTATGAATAAAATTAAAATCAATCATCCTTGGAAGACATTACTTGAACTGTTTGCTAATCAGAACAAGTATGGAAAATGGATCCCACAGGAAATGTTAATTTTTTTCTTCTTTTCTTCTCCCCAGTCAAATGCAGCTTGCTTTTAACAGCATCTGTCTAAGGTTAGGACAGAAGTTTACACTCTTTTGTTGAGGAAAAAACATTGATTTTGTGAGCAATAACATTTCTTAATCTGCTGAAGTGCCTCTGTGCTCAGTCAACTTTTGCCTGTGTGTCCTAAAATAAGACGCAGATTCTTCAAGGTGCAACTTGGAGGCAGTGTGAGTATGTTTCCACCATGAGGCTCAGCAGCAGATGTGCATCTCACTTGACCGAAGCGGGTGCTGAATTAGTTCATCCATTTTCATAGCACTGTTTTGAAATGACTGGAACACTTGGCTATTCAAACAGCACTGTTTAAACGAGGCATTTAGAGATGGCCCTGGGGTCTGGCTGTCCTACCGCAATAATACTGAAGATTACTTAATGGGCACTTAAAATACGTGTATCAATCAGATAGCAGAAGAAAACAGATGGCACACTCCAGTTGGGTGATCTGAGCAGAATTTAATAAGTAGGAGTGTTTAAACAGGTGTGAGCAGAATGTCAGAGAAACATGACAGAGTGCAGTGGCTCAGAGTGGCACTAGGGCTAGGTGTGAACAGATGAGGGCGTGGTGAAGGACAGGACCATGCACGGTGAGCCGAGTGAGGCAAGTAGGGGGCACACGATTTAATGAGACATTCTCGGGGTCCCTTCTCTGGCTCTTGCTCCGCTCCCCCCACCACTGCATGAGATGATCATTGCCCCTGGAGGTGTTGATTTCCCCATAATTTTATTACATCCTTAGATGCAGCCTTGAGGCAGAAAGTAGGAAGACTAGTGGAGGAAGCTTGTCACTTGTCCTGGAATGCCACCATCATGAGGTGAATATGTGCTCTCCCATTAGATCTTCCTCCTGAAAGCAGAAGTAGCTGAAGGGACTGGTCCCTGACCAAGCCCTGGATGGAGATGTGCCCAGGCACACCTGCAGCACCTTACTATTTTGCTCTCCTTTTGACTCCACCACCCTCATAGGGACATATCCAGAAGACCTCTGTCCCCTCAGAGACAGGATTAAACACACTATTATAACATGCATTTGGATGTCTACTTTTTTTTTTAATGGCAAAGATCAAAACCTTTATTCAAGCTAGTGTTTCCATCACGAATCATAACATATATTTTGAAACTCAAATGGTGAGTATTGTCCCTTTCTTCCTGTTAGTATTCCTGCTGTAACAGCTCAACCCTGAACTGCAGGGTGTGAAGGGAAAAGGACCTCCCCCTTCTACCCCACCCTGAGAAAGGTCCTGCCTTGCCAGGCTGACCTTTGGCTGTTGGAGTAGAGAATCTGGAGGAAAAGAGGAGACTGGAAAGTGGAAGAAAAAAAGATGAGAGATTTAAGCAAATATTGCTGGAAATAGTGAATCTTTTTATGATGTTCAAGAGATACATGTAAAGGACTCGACTTATTTGTAAATTGCTTTTGCTTTCCTGGGTCATGTTCTTTTGACTGTAACCTTCCTCTGGGACTGAGCCACATGAATTGCATCATGTCAGCATTTCATGTCTCTGTCTTCTCTCTCCCTTCTGACTTCTCCCTTTCTTGCTTCCCTCCTCCCCAGGGTGTGGCTTTTTGTTGTTGCTGTTTTGGTTTTTTGTCAGGGGCTAGTACAGGGATCCAAACCCTTGACCTTGGTGTTACAGGGTGCTGCTTTTTAAAGTGAATTTTTAAGGATTTGTAGACTATGTGGACTGGTATATTATCCTACACACAAATTTAGACCATGATGATGAAAGAAAAGGCTTCATCTCAGATACTCTATCTTAATATTTGGGGTTTTGAATATTGTCTGTTATATGTTGTATATTACAATCCCAATGTTGTTGTTAAGCATTTCTTGATCTGTTCTCTCTGGTGTGAACCTGCAAACTCTAGGGCCTTCTCTTGCCCAGAACTAGCCCATCCTGGTCAGCATCAGCAGCCCTTGTCCTCTGATTGCATGCTTGCATTATAATTTGTACTAGATTCCTTGGGCTGCTGTAACAAATCACCACAAACTGCTGACTTAAAACAGGGAAATTTATTCTTCCACAGTTCTGGAAGCTAGAAGTCCAAAATCAAGGTGCCAGAAAGGCCATGCTCCATCTGAAGCCTCTAGGGAAGGATTCTTCCTTGCCTCTTCCAGATTCTGGTGGCTGTCGGCAGTCCGTGGTGCTCTCTGGCTTGTGGCTGCAGGACTCCACTCTCTGTCTCTGTCTTTACCCGGCCTCCTTCCCTCTGTGTTTGTCTCCACTGTATAGCTGTGTCTTCTCTTATAAGGACACCAGTAATCAGATTTACAGTCTACCACGATCCAGTACTACCTCATCTTAACTAATTATATCTGCAAAGATCCTATTTCCAAATAAGGTCACATTCCAAGGTTCCAGGTGGACATGAATTTGGGGGGACACTGTTCAGTACATGATTTAATGCCAGGCAGCAAGCACTTCCTCTCTCTGTCACCCATAGGCACCACACCAGCCCAAGGCAACCAACTCGACTAAATCTGTGGCTGGAGCAGACATGGGAGCTAGGTTTGTACACTGCCCCTCTGCATCCTGCTATTAAGTGCAATGTTAAGCATTCAGCTTGCTCTGACACTCAGCTGCACCTTTCCTGAAAGAGGGCTATGGGAACATATTTTGGCATTTTGCTGCAGCAGCTTGACTTGTTGCAGTAATGGGGTTAAAATCTCACTGAGTAGCTATCCAGACAGGACACATCAACTGTAAGGCACAATCCAGCTTGTCTGTTGATAAAACACTTCAGATAATATAGGTAGATTTGTTTGGCAATGGTTTAAATGTTCCCATGGCACCCATAAGGAAGAGCCAAGTTCCTGGGAGTCATTTTGACTTATTGGTATTTTTCCATGTTTATGTGCTGCCTTGTAATGCAGATTTATGGAACTAGATTGAACCCCTGCAAAGTCAGAAGAAAAGGCCAGCAAAGGGCAAAGAAAATTATCTTTTGCATTATGGATTCCTAATTTAAAAAGTGAAAATAAATCAAAGTTTTAAAAATTAATTTGCAACTCAAAATAGAAGAACAATGCCATTAGCATTTATTTGTGTCTATTAATCCACTTCCTATATCTATGAGTGTGGCTGGAGAAGTCTAACTGTCACCTTGAGGTTCCTCGACCACTGGCTTGGGGCCTGCATTGTTGATACTTTGTGTTGATGACTGCCTTGCCAGTCCAGTGGGAAGACTGTAATGCCCCAAATAATCTTGGCTGGGTGGTAACTGAAACCAGTCATTAGGGAGTAATCTCATAAACTTAAGGCAGGGGTTGCAGCATATAATGTCTCCTAGGGGCAAGCAGGTAATATAAATAAAAGAGGTAGCCCCAGTGAGGGCTGCAGCCACTGGAGAGCCCGAGCCCCTGCTGCTTAGAGAAGCCACTATTCACTTTCATTGATTGTCACTCCATCAGTATGTGAGTTTTAGTACCAAGTTCAAGTTCGATTTAAAACCCCTGCATTTTAAAATGTAGATGACTGAATTTTTTTAAAAACACTGTCTAGGTAAAAAAATAAATAAATAAATAAATAAATAATAATAGTAATAATAATAATAAATAATAATCCATAAAGCCTGGCTTCTGCAAGCATCTACTAAGTAAAAATTTTTGTCTCAAAATTAAAGAGGAATTATCCTTTGCTCAGGGGAAAAACAGCTCTCTAGTTTTAGCCCTATTGTTAATAATAGGTCAGTATTTCAGACCAGGAGACTTTGGTTGTACTCACAGCTCTGACACTAACAAACTCACAGCCCTTGAGCAAGTCCTTTCACTGTTGGGAACCCAGCTGCTTTATGTTGGACCAGAGGATCTCTGAGTGTTTCTGTTGCTCTGATTTGTCCTGTGATTCTGTGATCAAGCATCTTGAAGGCAGCTACGTGTCTCTTTCCCCACAGTATCTGGATTCAGTGTAGGACTAAATGAGTGAGAGAATGAATCCATAAGATCTCCATTTTTGAGATGAGTAAACTGAGTCCCAAGGAGGTTACGTAATATGTCTAAGTTCCCGCCATGAATAAAGGCAACACCAGGATGGAGAACCTTGATCTTTTTACTCATAAAGTAGTGAAAGGAAAAGCATCAAACACTGAACATAGAGGAAGGTGCACCAGGTACAAACTCCTCCTAGATTATTTTGCCAGAATTTCAGCTTGGTCCAATTGCTTGCTAATCACTTTTTCCCTGGTTTATTATTATTATTATTAAGTTATAATTCACATACAGGAAAATCCACCCTGTCTATAGTGTCCAGTTTTGCAATTTTGAAAACACTTGCAGTCATGTAACCACCAAAATCAAGACACAGAATGTTCCCACCAAAATGATGCGTTTATTTGTCTCACAACTGATATTCATTATTTTTTAGATATTTTCCTCTCTGTATTTCATTTTGGATCATTTCTATTACTCCATCTTTAAATGCACTGGTATTTTCTTTAGCAACGTCTAGTATCTTTTTAATCTCATCCTGTGTATTTTTCACCTCAGACATTGTGTTTTTCATACCTAGAAGTTCAATTGGGGTCTTTTTCATATATTCTTTATCTCTCCTTAACATGCTCATGTATTCATCTGACTTCTTGAACATATAGGATAGAGTTATAATAACTCTTTTAATGTACTTGATACTAATTCTATCTTCTTTGTTATTTCTGGGTCAGCTTTGATAAGTTGATTTTTCTTCTTATCATGGGTCACACTTTCATGCCAGTAATTTTCAATTGGATGCCAAATGTTTTGAACTTTACCTTGCTGGGTGTTGGATATTCTTTTATTTTAAAAAATATCCATGAACTTTGTTCTAGGATCCAGATAAGTTACTGGGAAATTCTTGGATCTTTTCGAAGCTTGCTTTTAAGCTTTGCAAGTTGAGACCAAACGTAAATAAAGAACCTTTATTCTAGGGCTGATTTTGCCCCACTATTAAGGCCGTAGACTCCCGAGTACTCTACCAAACGCCCCATGTGTTACAGGACTTGTCAACTCTGGCTGGTGGGAGCAGGAACTATCCCAGCCCTGTGTGAGCTCTGGGGATTGTTCCACCTGCACCTTTCAGGTAGCTCTTTCTCTGGTCTTTCTCTTTCTCTGGTCTCTGGTGATTTCTTCACATGCATAAGCTAGTTAGGAAATGGCTCTCCAGAGCTCTCTTTCTGAGCAGCTCTCTCCCCTGTGGAACGCTGGGCTGCAAACTCTGGGCCCATCCCGACTCTTCAGCACAAGTAGACCTCTAGGCTTATCCTGGGTCTCCCCCTCCTGCACTGTGGCCTGGAAACTCACTCCAAGCAGCAGGTCAGGGCAATGGCAGGCCTCGTTTTATACATTTCCTCTCTCAGAGACCACTGTCCTGCACTGCTTGTTACTTAATGTCTGAAAAGCATTTATTTTCATGTATTTTTCTGGTTATTTAGCAATCTAAGAGTAGGGGTGAGGAGGGAAAGGAGTGTAAATCAAGTCCCAATATTCCATCTTGGCAGGGAACAGGCCGTAGATCGTTTCGATTTTACTGTCCTCTCATTCAGCATCCATGAGTGATTCTTTTCAGTGTCATCTTATTTTGTCCCTTAACAGTGCCTAACTCAGATTTCCTTCCTTGTCACACTGTCTCCAGTTCTTGAATAAATTGGAAATGGGAATTACTTATTACTTTATTTCTAACCAATAGCCCTGTGTAGTTCACTTTTTCAACTGATCTATGTTGCTTGCGCATGGCCACATCAGCTGTTAATTCAGTTTAGTATCAATTCCTGGCACAAATGCACAGCTCCCCTAGAGCTGCTGGCCTGACTCAGGGTAAGGCTGTGTCCCTGGACGTTGAATTCGCTTCTTGACACCACTTCCAGTACTTCCGCTGTCCCATCCATCTCCGAGGTCTTTACATTGTCACATTCATTTGTATTCATTCAAAACCTACTGCGGAGCCTCCACTCGTCTGGTTGCTGTGTTAGGCCCCGGGAATTCGGTGGTGGGCAAAGAAGCCATTGCTCCTGTCCTCACGAACTTGACCATATTACAATGGTGACAGCCAATCATCAAATATTCATGTACGTATTTGTAAGAATGCAACTTCTGAAGCCTTTTCTTTCAATATTATCAACTACCCACACTGAAAATATTCTTCTGCTTCTGAAGACTTGAAAATTCTGGATAGAATTGTTTTTCAACTTTTTAAACCACAGCTAAGCAGCCAATAAAGCAAAAGAGAAAAAATTGTAAGCTAGATAATAAAAAACTGAACTACAATTGCTTCAAAATAAGCTGACTGCGGCACCCAGGTCTGCATCCCTGAGGTGTTAGACTCTGGTTTTCAACAGGTCACCTCTGAGAAGGGGACAGGAGACAAATGTGAAGCTCAAGCAGGAGCAATCGGGCTACAAAACCCTACAGAGGGCCATGACCCTAAAGAGTCATACCGCAAGGGGGGAAACTGGCCATGCTCCACCCGCTCCAGTCTCACTCTCGGCTCTGGGTAGAGCAAAGAGGAAAAAAAAGTCTCCTCTGAGAATTCATTACTGCAGCCTTCCATCATCTGATACTGGGGCTTGGATTGAAATGTGAAGCCAAAAGATCCTCAGGCCAAAAATTTAATTTAAAGTATTGCTGACAGTTCACAGAAAAATAAATGCAAATGACTCTTTAACATGTGACAAGATGATAAACTTTAATCATAATGAAAATACACTGAGATAATACTTAGCAGCTACTGAATTGGCAAAAATACAGAGTGCTTCCTTCTCTACCGCTGGTCAGCTGTGGAGAGGCAGACATTCCCATGTATTGCTATTGGTGTTACAAAATGCTTCAGTTCCAGTGGAGGTGGATATCTAGTGAGATTGCATATGCATTTACTCTTTTAAATATCAACCCCATTTCTAGCAGTATATCCCAAAGATATATCAGAAAAAGGTTCAAATTGAAATCAGCACGTGGCTAAAAATTGTATCTCTATTTGTAATAGCAAAAGACTGGAAACAACCCACATGCTTATCAAGAACCAAATAAATTACTGTAATAGAATACTAGCACTTTGACTGAATAGAAATAAACTCTATTATATGCTGTATATATTTGAAATATAAGAACTTAAAGTGATTAAAAGCTAAAACAATAGAAAAAGACACATCAGTCAAATATTGACCACAAGAAATCAGGGTGGGGTGGGTGTAAATGGATTTTAGACAAAATAGAATTTGATACAAAAAAGTTAGAAGAGGTAAAGAAGATCACACGATATTAACAGGCAGTTAATTTCACCAGGAAGATATAACATTTCTATTTTGTATGCACCTAATTCTATAGCTTACAAACATATAAAGCAAAACTCAACAGAGGTTAGGAAGAAAATGACAAATCCAAAAGCATTGGAGAAGATTTTTAACAATGAGTTTAGTCATTGCTAGACCAAGCAGGAAAAAAAAAAATCCTAAGGATTGTGGCAGAGACAGCTACCTTCCCCTCTATATCTGGGGCTCTTTTCCTTCCTTTAAATAGGTACTTGGCTGTCCAGAAGAAAGACTACATCTCCCAACCTTCCTGATAGATAAGTGTGCTCATGTGAACAAGTTCTTGCTAAAGGAAAAAGTGCAGAAGTGTTAAGTACACTTTCTCAATCATGCCCTCAAAAGGAAAAGGTGGGCCGTCCAGGTCCCTCCTGCCATCCTTCCAGCTGGAAAGAATGGAAATGTGGAGGGAGGAGCTGGAGATGGACAATGACATGGAGGCACGTGTTGAGGAGAAGAGCAGCAAAATAGAAAGAGCATGGACCCCGGACACCGAAGACGCTTTGGATCGCTTACGTGATAGCCATCATGTGAGAGGGAAGTAAACGCCTGTCTAGTTTAACCACTGCTATTTTGAGTCCCGGAAGTGGAAATGCAGGAACAGCATCTCTGCGGCACTCTCTTGGAAGGTGCACTGTAGGCTCTGGGAAAGCAGATACAACAGGCTGGAATCTTGGGGCCTGCCACAAATCACTTGGTAAATCTAGCTCCTGAGATACTTTGGCAGGTTTTCCACATGCTGACACAGCCCTTCCATCTCAATCTCTTTATTTTGAATGACTTCAAAGTAGTTGCCCATAGGTTGAAGCAGATTGGGATTGGCAAAGCACAGAGACCATTAATAAAACTCCAGAACTGGAAAACTTTGCTTAGATTAGTGCTTTCCAATCTTGTCCACATATTCTGTAATAATATACTCTAATATTTGTGTAGCCATAGAAGCATGTGCTACTCATGACCAGTGGTGACCAGCCTGCATGCTTCAGCTATCCCAAACAGGGGCTGGGGAACAATATTGTGCATGCACTCATAACCTCTTGTGGCTAACGAGTATACCCAATGCACTGCTTGAATAGCTCTGTTTTACATAAGTTTGGCTGTGGTCACTCCAACACAGAACTGACCTGAAGCAAGCAGTCTAAGAAGCCTAAAGGAATTTTGCCTAAGAACCCACACACCTAACCTGCAAATTACTGTGCTTTTCAATTCTTTTAAGCAGTCAAGCCCCCAATCTGAATGAGTAGGAATTAGCTGCAGTACCATTATGTTTCCAAGGAGGGCGCACTTTCCAATAGCTATTTCAACGTGGCCACAGAACTCATAATAGACAGTGAAGCACCTTCAAATGTCAAAGCCAGAGGGCAAAGGACAAAGGAGTTCTTGCCAGAAACATAAAACAATAGCTTCCACACGAGCTAAGCAAGAGTCTTCCTCCACTACCAGGACAGGAATTCTCTGCAAGGCCTGCCCAGCAGCATTTAATTTTTCCTATGGAGGAGAGACCTCTGGATAGCACCTATGTTCCCTTTCTTGGTTAATTTTTACTGCCATTTTCTTATCCATTCTCCACCACCGAGTAGGAGGGGAACAAGGATGAACATGTAGTCTTTATTGACAAATGGCTGACTCCTATAGCCAGACCTGGTGGAGCAAACAGGGCAGCCCCCACAGATTCTACACTTCTGGATGGGATTTCAGGGAAGGGTTGCTTTCCTTAAGGAGGGAATGCTGTGTTGTGTGTGGTAAGAAGTGTGCATGGGTATATTTGGGTAGGTACACTAGGTAGCAGCCCAGGATTGAAGATGCTTAGATTGTTTGGAGAGAGAAATATTTCTACCTTGCTTAAGTCACAGATTTGTTGGGCCTTTGCTGTAGTAGCCTGCCCTACATCTTAACTACTAATAGAGATAGAGAAGATTTGAATAATACAACCAAAAAGCAACAGAAGACACGTACAAAAATAATCATAGCAGCTATCTTAGATGTGTACAAAACTGTAAACAATCCAAACATCCATCAGAAATAGAGTGGATATATGCATTGTAGTTTATCAGACAGTGGAATACAGAACAGAGGAAGAAAAAAAAAGAAACTACATGAATCAACCATGCTACAATGTAATGTTGAATAAAAGAAAATCAACAAAAAAATGCATGCAGATTAATCCCATTTATGTAAAGGTTTAAATGAGGTAAAACTAAGAGATTTGTTGTTTAATTGTGCATCCATATATGGTATAACCATAGCGATGGTTAATTTTATGTGTCAACTTGACTAGGCCACAGGGTGCCCACATAGTTGGTCAGACATTATAATGGATGATTCTGTCAGGTGTTTTTGGATGAAATTAACATTTAAATTGGTAGATTGAGAAAAGCAGTTTGCCTTCCACAATGTAGGTGGTCCTCATCTAGTCGATGGAGAGCCTGAATAGAACAAAAAGGCTGACCTCCCCCAAGTGAGAGAGAATTCTTCTTGTGTGATGGCTCTCACACTGGGACATCAGCTTTTTCCTGCCTTCAAACTCAAACTAAAACATTGGCTCTTCCTGGGTTTTGGGCCTGCCAGCCTTCAGAATGGAGCTACACCATCAGCTGTCCTGTGTCTCCAGCTTGCTGACTCACCCTCCAGATCTTAGGACTTGTTAATGTCCATGATTGTGTAAGCCCATTTCCTATACTAAATCTTTTTTTATATTTGTAGGCATCCTATTGGTTCTGTTTCTCTGCTGAACTCTAACTAATACAACCATAAAAAAAATAAAGCAAGAATGATTAAGAAAAATTCAAGCAGTGATCACATCTATTAGGGACAGAAAAGAAGATGCAGTCAGGAGGGGACACAAGGAACTGTGAAGTTCATGACAATGCCCTATGGCTTCATCTGGGTGGTGAACTTCATGAATGTTGACCTTATTATTAACTTCAAAAACGTACCCATATATTCTTTTTATATGTATGATATATTTCAGTTTTTTTTTAATTAAAAATGTTGCAACTTTGAAAGTGCTTTACAAAGAGAGATTAAAGCTTCCATGGGTGTCTGGAGTAGTCAGAAGAGGTGTCACTGATTGCTTCTGCCACATCTTCTGTATCTGGAACTAATGTTTATTGGGTTCATTTTTTGAGCACACAAAAGACTTCGAAATAAGTATGACTTTTGTTCTTTCTGAATATGCAGTTCAAAAAAGAAAGAAGAGTTTAGTTGCTCCTTGAAAGTGGTGCTAGTTCAGCAGCTCCCAAAGCAGAGTGGGGCACCACTATGTGCTCCAAATCTCACATTGAGTCGTATTACAGCCTCAAAGAGGGAGGCATTGGAAAAACAACCTTGCCCTAATTTGATTCCAAATGTTTTTGGTTAATTCCACTGGGATTATTTCAGATTAGAAAGCTTTTAGTGCCTAAAAAGACAAATGGTCATACGAAAGCACATGGGAAATCACTGAATCAGGTGTCAGGGAAAGTAAATTCACTTCATTCAGTTTTCCTGATCTAGTCCTGACTCATCAAAAAAATTCTTCACACTGATGTGAAATGTGAAGCTGGATGCTCCAGTAAGGACACAAAGTTCTCTTAACAGCTGACTTTGGGGCATGGAAAAACCTGCCCTCCCTAGTGGAAGTTGGTGGGGAAAAAAAAGTGTATTTAATGTGAAGAAACATTTACCTGGCCAATTTATTTATTAAAACAATAATAAAAATGAGAAAATGACCACTGTGTTTTATGTGGCCATTGGAGGTGGCTGCATGTGTATGTCTGTGAGGCTTGGGGAGTTTCTGACACAGTGAAATAAGTTAACCTGTCATTTATTAAGTACCCACCATGTGCCCAGGAACTATGCTAGGCACT
The DNA here is from genome assembly GCF_000696425.1 of Galeopterus variegatus. Lineage (NCBI taxonomy): Eukaryota > Metazoa > Chordata > Mammalia > Dermoptera > Cynocephalidae > Galeopterus > Galeopterus variegatus. The sequence goes on along the minus strand of NW_007740835.1, from coordinate 4,800 downwards.
TTAGGTATATTATCCCTTATTTTTACAAATGCCCTATGGTGTAGGCTTTATTATCCCCATTCGACAGAGGCAGGTTCATCATCTGTCCTAGATCTGAGAAACATCCCTGGCTTGAAGAAGGTGCTGTATAGAAATAGCTGCCAACTCTCCCACCTCCAGGGTGAGCACTGAAGTGCCTCTAGTGGAGTGCTACATTTAATAACCTGGATTAAACAGGTATTGCCTGCCTTCTTCCTAAGTAACTTGTCCAGCATCCTCATTAGCTTAAAGGGTCAGAATCCTCCATTGCTCTTCCTGCTCCTTGCTTATGTGCATAAGTATTGCCTTTTCTCACATCTCTTCTTTCTGTGCTTGCTCCTTCTCTGTTGGATCACTCTTCCCCTTTGCATTGAATACTAAGGAAGCCTTGCATGAATTTCTACTTCTTGTTACGCTGGATGATTCTTCACCTTCCATGTGGAGCTTTCTGGTAACTTTTGTGTATGGTCCCCCAAGGACTGATCTTCACTACTTCCTCTCATCTCATTCTACAGTAAGCAACTGAGAACAACCTTAAAGATAAAGTCCAAACTCCTTAATATAGCTTATATAGTAGGAGAGTTTAATTAGGTATCACCTTATTGTCATGTTAAGTCTACTGTAGGAGACTCAAGAAAAGCTAAATATTCCTTCTATTCATTTCCTGGAAGGACAACGAAGCATCTCTCTTCTGGACTCCTTGCCCTAGTAATGGTGGGGATTAATAATTCCACTGCGTTTCCAAATGTCACTGAAGATACTCTTCAATACCTTTTTTGGGGGAGGCATGGGTCTTTTTAAGAGAGGATAAAAGTAGTTACTTTGAGAAGAAGAATGTGACCCAATCCCAGAGAGAGAGTCAATTCTTGGTTCCTGTGAAGCTGGGGGTACAGATGAGTAGTGGGTTTCATGAGTGACAGGGACCAGGAGTCTGCTTATGTTCAAGGCCATGGGGGAGAGGGGGGAGGTGGCAGGATCACAGGTGCACATGTCTTCTGAAATGCTACGCCCGGAGTTCCTGCATCTTGGGATCTGTATTAGTCTGTTTCTGTTGCTCATAACAGAATATCCAAAACTGGGTAATTCATAAGGAAATAAAATGTATTTATTATAGTTTTGGAGACTGGGAAATCCATGGTCCAAGGAACACATCTAGTGAAGGCCGCCTTCTTAGAGGTGATGCTCCATAGCAATGCAGGGTGTCACATGGCGAGAGGTGGTATGAGCAAGAGAGCTAACCTTCCCACTTGCTCTCCTTATAAAGCCATCAGAACCACACCTATGACAGCACATTAAACCATCAACCCGTTACTCCATGAATGGATCAATCCATTCACAAAAATAAAGTCCTCACAATCCAATCACCTCTTAAAGGCTCCACTTTCCACCACCATATTGGGGTCTAACTTACAACATGAACTTGGGAGACATTCAAACCACAGCATTCTGCTCCTGGCCCCCCAAAGATCATGCCCTTCTCACATACAAATACATTCATTTTCTCCCTTATGCCTAAAATAGTAACACGTTCCAGCACTAAGTCAAAAAGCTCCAAACTCTCACCTGTGAAAGTATGACAAGTTATCTACTTCCAAGACACAACTACAGGCTGGGCAGAAGACAGAAATCCTCACTCCATAATGGAGAAATGAGCCAAAAGGAAGAGGTAATAGGTCTCAAACCTGTTCAAGCCTGAAACCCAGCAAGGCAGGCATCAAATCTCAAAGCTGGAGAATAATATCCCTGACTAGCCTCAATTCAGGAGGCGTAAGGACAATCCCCCACTCCTTCCAATGTACATGCTGGGGTTCTGCATGTCCTGAACAGGAATACCAAGGCAACAACAGATCATCAGTAGGGTGAGACTAACCTGTCTCACAATGGTCTAATACCAGCTCACATTCCCTGTCAGTGGGTGAACAATTCAATACTCAGTGAATTCTGCTTCACAATGGGAAGAGCCAACACGGAAGGATCAAAAAGTGACACTGCTATGAATGCTTGGCTGCTACAAGCCACTTATGCCTGTGGTAACTTTCCTAACACCTCCTGCTTAAAACCAAAAGGTAAGAAGGATCATGAGGCCTTTCTTTTATTGTCTATGTTTGTACTGAAAATCAAGATCAAGCCAGCTTTTGCCCTTCTGCTCCACAGGAGATTTCCATTCTCCCTGAGCTCACCTTAGGACACCTGTAGTAAGGTTTAACAGGTGTATCATTCCTGTGAAACTCCCCACCTGGCACTGTCCCTGGAGTGGGTTGTACCCAGACTCAATGGCTGGAAACATGGCACTAGAAGCAAGAGCCCCTTGGGGCTGCCCCTGTCCCCCCCATTCACACACACTAGGTCAGAGAGCACCCCCTGGACCATGGAATTCCCAGCCTTCAAAATTATAAGAAAGAAATTTTATTTCTTTATAAATTACCCAGTTTTGGGTATTCTGTTATAAGCAACAGAAATGGACTAATACAAAAAATTGGTACCAGAAGTGGGGATAAGATCCAACATGAGCTTGGAGCGGGGGGGACATTCAAACAACAGCAGGATTCATGGAAAATGTGCCTGTCTATAGAGTGTCCATCATGGATGGAGTGATGCTGCTGGGCTTCAGATGGAGAGTAGAGCAAGGACAAAGAGCAGAGGAACAGAAGCTGGGATGGACGAAACATCAGAGATGCCCCATCAACTTTTCTGGACTATGACTACTCCAGAATTCATGTACAAGGAAGAGGAAAGAATCACAAAAATGTGACTGAAATTAGATATCCCTCAATCCTTAACATATAAGAACTGAGCCGTTTTTAGAATTTAAAAATATAAAGGAATAGGATTGTTTTGTTTCCAGAGCTCCGGTGCAAATTTACATCTCCCCAGCTTTGCTCTATCAGTTTACCAACTTGTGTTTTTATTTTATTTTGGTTAAAATTTTTCAATTGTTCAAAAACATCACGAGTCTCCTTGACTCCAGACTCTCGCATTTGTTATTACATCTATTTGAAACATTTCTCTCTTCTCCTTCTCACCCCCAACACACACTCACACACACTCACCCTGACTCAATATGCTATTACCCTTAGATGGACAGAGTCAGGAACCAGGAATAGGTCCATGTGGCCCTAGAGTTGATGGTAAGCCTTCCTATTCTGTTTCATTTCTGTGGCTGACTAGAGATTTGTGCCTATTTAATTTGGTCACTGCTAAATACAGCATAGAAGACTCACACTTAAAAAAATAATTTCTGCCTGTAGCCCTGATCTGAAAAGGAGCAAAATTGCTAGCAGAGTTAAAAGAGTCTTATGCAGAAATATGGTTCCAATCAAAGCTGAGAAATACTGTGACCCAAAAGATTGTCACTTGCCTTTCATTATAAATCTGATGCACTAGCAAAGGCCTTGAATTGTTCCACTCTGGTTATATATCCAGAAAATAGTCCTCTCTCAGAAGATAATTCAACCTTGTTTTATGTAGCACTTATTATAAATTAATTCTACCTGACAACTAACTTGGGAAATATTTTAATCTAGATAGACAAAATCATACTCTTCCAAGAAGCCACTGTACATTCTATGTTCTGGGATTAGAAATTATTTCATTAAGGTTCAGGAGTGATTTGCAAACTAATGCTGTTTCACTCTTTTTAATACACAACAAACATAGTTGCTGAGTTTATCTACCGAATTAGTCCCTCTTGGTACACAATCTCAGGGAATGATGGTTAAATTGAACCTTGTTTTATATTTTGATTATTAATATTATTATCACTGTATTATTATCACTTTTTCCCCTAAAATAACTTTAAAAAATTAAATTTTTCTTGGGGCTAGAATGAGAGCAAATATTATCCTTCTGTGCAGATATACAAGTGTAAAAATAACACAAATGTTTCAAAGAAACCAAAGACATTCTGCCTCTGGGAGGTTTGTCTTCTTATCAGAAGCCTATAGATTAGGTTTGCTACATTAAAATCAAATAATACATATTTCAGTCCAGAGGATATTGGAAGTAGAATTATATTTCTGTGTTCCAGGCATAAAACATCAGCAAATAATTCAGTGGCTGTTGAACAGTTGTTTCCTTTGGTAGGGATTTTGCCAGCATGTTTTGCAGCTTTGCAATTCTCTTGAGCAAAGTGATACAGGTGGTGAATGTCTATTTTGAATTAACTCCTGTTACCAAGAAGTACCGGTTGATCCAAGCTCTTTCAGTCATGACAATTCAAATGTATCTTTATCTTTGTATAAAAATCTAGGCTATACCTGTTTGAAATGCTACAGCTGAGGAGAAGTATACCTCCCTGGAGATAAAAGATAGATGGGATTCATTGAATTGATTTTTGAAATGTCACTGTCAGATTGCACTGGACAGTCTGCAATCGCTCAGTTGAAAAGTTGCTCCTCAGCCTGTCTTCTTCCTTCCCGACAACAATTCCATCTTTGATACTTACCAAAAAGGGAAAGACATGGATTTTTCTATTTTCCTGAATCTACTTATGAAATAGCCTTTACCATTATAAATAGAACATGAATATTACACTTTTCTTACAATACATTGAATCATAAAATGTTTAAGAGTTAGAAGAGACCTGAAAGGTCATCTTTACTTTACCCTAAGGAAATTAGCCACCAGAGGTGACATTGTTTGCCATTTAGTTGGTGGAAAAGTCTGACTTGAGCTTAGCACAATATATGTGTCTTCAATAGTTTGGGCTGCTGTAAAAAAAAATGCCATAGACCAGGTGGCTTAAATAACAAACATTTATTTCCCACAGTTCTGGAGGCTAAG
>NW_007740834.1:27662-28855 GCF_000696425.1 Galeopterus variegatus | reverse complement strand
CTCTTCCCCTATATGTTTCTATGTCCTTGCTCCTGCATACACCCTATTGTAGCTCACTTCTCAGTAGTTTTTTCAACCCCATTTACTTTCTTTGCATTTTCCCCTCCCTCCTTCCCAAAGAGCCTCCTAAAAAGTTAAGTTAATGGAAGAAAATCATTAGAATTGCCTTTAGCTTTGCCATTTTTCATCATTGCAAGCATTTAAAGGGTTTTGGGTGATATAGTTCTTTGTTCCTCTAAAGTATATGTGGGCTATCTGGTCTTTGCCCACATCTGGCTGCTCATCATCAAGAGAAATGAATGCCCCTGTAATTGCTGCCTAACCAGATCGTAGGTCTGTTTGCTGAAATTGCTGCCTAACCAGATTGTAGGTCTGTTTGCTGCAGCTACTGGAGGAAACACTTTAAGTACCCACAAACTATGAAGTATGAAGCTGGAAGAAGGGTCAAAACAATTTTCATTTCCAAGGTGAGTGGTGTCAGCACACACACAAAAAATCAAACAAAAGTAATGGTGACCTGAATTGGTCTTCAGGGCCAGGTTACAGAAAATCACCATAGTTTCAAAAAAACTTTAACCCTCACCAGCCCCATGTCTTTTCTATTGAGATAGTGTCTTCCTGTTACTTACTGTCATTGCAGAAAGAATAAGCTTTTGTTATTCCCNTATGTACACATTAAGTATCAGCTACAAATTTCTAATTTTCAAATAATTTCAATTAATGTATAAGTATGTACATGTAATTAATCTATTGACTCAGAAGGTATTTTAGATCTCACTTCTATCGCCATTGTTATGATTATCAAATGCCAACATGTTGAGTATGTTTAAATTCCAAATTTTTTAATAATTTTTTTTCACAGAATAGGATGCATGATTGATATAGTCATAGGTCATCAGGATCCTCAGAGATGTAAGGCCATGTAGAGATGTAAGCACTCAGTTTTTAGAAGAGAAAACTAAACCCATTGAAGTTAAAAAGTTCACCAAAGCTAATTATTATGCGCTGAATTGATCTCCCCCAAATTCATATGTTGAAGTCCTAAACCTCAGTACTTCCAAATGTGATTATATTAGGAGATAAGCTCATTAAACAGGTAATTAAGTTAAACACGAGGTCATAGGGTCCCTAACCCAATATGGCTGGTGTCCATATTAAAAAAAAAAAAAAAAAGGACACGGTATGAAGACCAC
>NW_007740834.1:22632-27477 GCF_000696425.1 Galeopterus variegatus | reverse complement strand
AACAACATTTGTTCAAAATTTTCTTTATTTTCCTTTTACTTTTCCAAAAGAGTGAGCAATAGTAAGGTAGGTAAAGCAAAGGGTTTAACATCTGATTAATTTTGAGTATTAGTTCTGTTGTTTATTAAATGTGTGGTATTAGATATTTTGGCATCACTGAATTTTTTTTAACCTGTCTCTCAAACTGAACAGATGTAATGCTTGCCCTTCTAATCTCACAAGATTTGTTACAATGCACTAAATTAAAGATGTCAACTGTCAAGTATATTATACATCGGTATGTACACATTAAGTATCAGCTACAAATTTCTAATTTTCAAATAATTTCAATTAATGAATGAGTATGTACATGTAATTAATCTATTGACTCAGAAGGTATTTTAGATCTCATTTCTATTGCCATTGTTATGATTATCAAATGCCAACATGTTGAGTATGTTTAAAATCCAAATTTTTTAATATTATTTTCACACAATAGGATGCATGATTGATATACTCATAGGTCATCAGGATACTCAGAGATGTAAAGCCATGTAGAGACGTAAGCACTCAGTTTTTAGAAGAGGAGAAAACTAAACCCACTGAAGTTAAAAAGTTCACCAAAGCTAATTATTATGGGCTGAATTTGTCTCCCTCAAATTCATATGTTGAAGTCCTAAACCTCAGTAATTCCGCACGGGATTATATTAGGAGATAAGCTCATTTAACAGGTAATTAACTTAAACACAAGGTCATAGGGTCCCTAACCCAATATGGCTTGTGTCCATATTAAAAAAAAAAAAATTAGGACACCGTATGAAGACCACGTGAATACGTTGGAGGTAGACAGCCATCTACACACCGAGGCAATAGCCCTCAGAAGAAACCAACCATACTGACACCTCGATCTTGAACTTCCAGCCTCCAGAATTATAAGAAAATAAATTTCTGTTGCATAAACTACCCAGTCTATGACTCTTTGTTTTTGTATCCCTAGCAAACTAATTCACTAATTTAAAGAAGATGCAGACTAAATCTAAGATATCCTCAGTCCTTACTGATTATACTCAGTATGGGTGGAAAATGCTCCCAAATTTTACTTTTTAAAAAATTCTCTATTTAAGGGAATAAATACTTAAATGGAAAAAGAAGTAAGAAAGCAGTTAGCAATGACACAGTAAAGAAAATACCCTGAAGGAATTATTTTGAGATAGCATCAAGTCAGATGCCACAGTTTAGCCAACATAGTCATCAGTTAATAATTGTAAATAGTCACAGTTGACTTACGTCATGGAACTTTCATAGCTAAAACTAAAAGTATTATTTGAATTCAAACTATTTGAGTAGAACTGGGTCCTAAATATGGACTTTAACAACTCATTAACAGAAACGTAAGTGAAGAGAGAAGGTCACAAATCATACAGAGACAAACACAGTAAAGTGTGGAACTTACACTAGTTATCAGGGGGAGCGGTGAAGCCCTTTAGCCCAAATAGATGAGGATGTTGTTCGTATTTAAAGTCACATTATAGTCTCTCCTCGCTTTACTGTTATGCAATACTTTTCTATTCGTATATGTCATAATGGCTTTTGCCTTATGCTGTACTGCATCATACTGGCCATGTTGAATCACAGATAATAAATGCTAAATAAACATTTGCTCAATGGATGCATAAGAGAACAAATGGATAAGAAAATCCATTAGTATTCAGCTATAATCATGGAAGGCACCACCACCAGAGCCTGCAAAAAAATAAAGAAAATGGGGAAGGGAAAAAGGGAAATCCTGTGCTGCCAATAAGGACACGAATGTGAAAGAAAACTAAACCAAGAAGTTATTATAAAGTCAATCATGACTCCGATGAGATGGCCAGTCCTGCACAGCCAAATCAGGATTATGAGTTTAGTGTTCAGCAAGTTTCTTATGGAATTGAAATGGTGAAATTTGAGCAAACTTGTGCTTCTGCATTTATAGCTATTGCTCAACTAAGTACACTTCTGCAGAAAATCTCTCATGTATAGGTCTTCCATGACCTCTATGTTTGAAATTAATTCTTCTGATAGCTTTTTATTTATTTATTTATTTATTATTTTGGGCTACTTAAAGTACGATTCAGCTTTTAAAAAAGCCAGATTTTTAAAAATAATGACTTTCGTCTCACAAGCATCTATAGTCCCCTATTGACTAACTCACTGATCCAATGGCATTCTCTTCTCTTTTATTTAAAAAAAAAAAAATCTTAATATTTTAATGTATATAAATACTACAGCTTCCTAAAGGCTACTGAAAAAAAACACACACACACATTTTCTGGTGTACAAAAAATATGCGTATCATTATCTTAGATCCTAAAATAAACAACATATAAATGACAAAATAAATGTTTTCATTTAAATTCGTTGACAGAACTATGAAAGACAGTTTGAGACCTTGCATAAGCTATGAAACTTACTCAGTTTCAATTGTTAAAAGTAAGCTGTAGAACTCATTACTATACTTAAATTTGCTTTCCATGCTGATAAATATTGAAATTGCAATTCTCATTTAGCTTTGAACTAAAAATGATCCTGAAGATTCTGTTATGGTTGTTTGAGCTCTTACCTCTCAAACCTTCTATATGCACTGTGCTGGGAATTCACAGTTAGATATTAAGGAGAATCAATTTGTAAGGGAATAGTCTTTATTTCACTTAGATGAACTAATTTCACTTTAAATGAGTGTATTAAAAAAGTTGCTCAGAAAGTATTGATATGTACTACATTATAAAAAGTATGCATATATATTAAATCTTTCCATTGGGTGATGCAGGAAAACTTTTTAAAAATCTGATTAATTCATGACCATACTTTAATAATAATACTATTTGAAAAACATTTTCATTATAAGCAAATTATATAGCAGACTGGCAGTGGATCAACAACTTTCTGACCTCGTGGGATTTTTCATTGTCATGGCTGCTTTTGGCTCAGCAAATCTACTAATGCAACTATATGAGCATTCTGAAATAGAAGGATCTTTTCTTCAGCTGTTTTGTTTTTGTTTTTTGGAATAGGCAACTAACATTAAAATGAATAAAATGCATGCAATAGTAAAAAATCATATAAATATTTATAAAAACAACACAGGGAATTTTTGAAATAACAACCACTAAAATACAAATAAGCAACCAGAGAAATCAAAGTAATTGTTTGCTTAAAGTCCAATGTTTTTAATTAAATCAACACATTTTATTGTGGGCATAAACATTACTTTCGTGCAAGCACAATTACAATTAAAAAAAACGCTTCTATAAGAGGAACACAAAGATCTTTAGCTTGTGAGTACTAGCTGAGTTTGCTTCATTAAATTTTGAAAATTCATATTCTTTTCCCAACCGGAGTCTATAGACTCCTGGAAAATATGGGCTTTTAAGATAATATCTTATAGTACTTAATAAAGATGTGAATAACTAGAAGGATTGACCAGGCACAGTTTAATGTTTTTAATTATGGAAGCTCTAATATCCATGGAGTCGTCATGAACATAATTGTCTATGATGATCCAGTGATCCTGGCACCATTTTACCTTCCTGTATAATCCCAGCAAATTACAGTGCCTTAAACTTTGGTTTTGGTTCACTGACAACTGGGCTCAGATTGCAACTCTACCCCTTTCTTCTCAGGTGGTATTGAGCAAGGTGCTAAACTCTCTGGTTCAAAGTGTGTTGGGATTCTGCAGCAAACTCAGAGGTGTAACACAGGATGTTTTGATTTTCCTAGAGAAACACAGTGATGCTCACCATCTCTCAGAATCAGAGCAATTACTAGCTAAACTTAGTTCACAATTTCAACATTAGATCATACCCTGTTCCTTTCTATCATATATCTTTCCTGAAGCTGTGTTTGCTGTGATTTAAAAACAAAAACAAGAACAAAGAATAAAAGCAAGTACTCTGTGAAGATCAGTATAGAACAGGAAATGAAACTGGTGTATCTAATCTGATTTCAGGATTTGGGAAGTTGGAAAGTACCCAGTAGCCATGCTCATCCCAGTATCTGAGTGTTGTTATTTAAGAAACTAAAATCAATATGTTATTTTCCTTTCAATTTATGTATTTTTTTAAAACAGCTACTACATTGTTAGAACATAAACACTTAAGATGTTTGAACATAAAGTTATGTAATACATGAAACCATTAGGCATTTCTTTTGAGCTAGGAACCATAAAAAAGTTAATGAATCACTATGAACACTGTAATGAGAACATCTGGGAATCTCTGACTTCAAACCTCGGTTTCCTTACCTTCAAGAGGAATCGGTGCCAATTTTAAAGACTAGTGTGTGAGGCTTAAATTAAGAAACTTTTCTACAGTGCCCAAAATATACTAAGAACTCAAGAAACAAAAGATCTTCTATTTGTGTTTATTATTTTAGGTGCAAAGGGCTTTTAGGGTAGTTTAGTTCATTTATCTTATTGTACTCGTGTTAGCCCTAAGTCCTCAATTTTTTTTTTTTTTTTTTTTTTTTGCTTTTCAATCATCACATCAGTAAATTAGCAGCAGAGTCAGAACTAGCAATGGGACCTCCACTTCCTTAACTCTCCCTGCCTAAAACAGCAACTAAGCCAATAAATATAAATTGGTTTTAATGAACAATATTTCATTCCCAGAATTTAGAAAGGAATTCTGTGCTCTACACCCATCTCCAACTCCCAGGGTCACAACATGCTTTGCCAACATTTCTGAGAAAATGCATTTATGTATTTTGTAATTACTGGAAGCATTATATAATTAATCTATGCAATCATCTACATTAAAACAGACACAATGCATTGGGATAGTGTAAATTTTGATTTGGGGTGGAGAAGGGAGTGGAGCTGAGAGAAAA
>NW_007740834.1:19248-22106 GCF_000696425.1 Galeopterus variegatus | reverse complement strand
GTCATCAGTTAATAATTGTAAATAGTCACAGTTGACTTTCATCATGGAAATTGCCTAGCTAAAACTAAAAGTATTATTTAAATTCGGAACTATATGAGTAGAACTGGGTCCTAAATATGGACTTTAACAGCTCATTAATAGACATATAAGTGAAGAGAGAAGGTCACAAATCATACAGAGACAAACACAGTAAAGTAAAGATCGTACACTAGTTATCGGGGGAGCAGTGAAGCCCTTTAGCCCAAATAGACAAGGATGTCATTTGTATTTACAGTCACATTATAGTCTCTCCTTGCTTTACTGTTCCGCAACACTTTTCTATTCCTATATGTCATAATGGCTTATGCCTTATGCTGTACTGCATCATACTGACCATGTTGAATCATAGATAATAAATGCTAAATAAACATTTGCTTGATGGAGGCATAAGAGAACAAATGGATAAGAAAATGCTATTAGTATTCAGCTATAATCATGGAAGGCACCACCACCAGAGCCTGCAAAAAAAAAATAAAGAAAATGCGGAAGGGAAAAAGAGAAATCCTGTACTGCCAATAAGGACACGAATGTAAAAGAAAACTAAGCCAAGAAGTTATTACAGAGTCAATCATGACTCCTTTGAGATGGCCAGTCCTGCACAGCCAAATCAGGATTATGAGTTTAGCGTTTAGCAAGTTTCTTATGAAATTGAAATGGTGAAATTTGAGCTAACTAGTGCTTCTGCATTTATAGCTACTGTTCAACTAAGTACACTTCTGCAGAAAATCTCTCATGTATAGTTCTTCCATGACCTCTATGTTTCAAATGAATTCTTCTGATAGCTTTTTATTTATTTGTTTGTTTGTTTGTTTGTTTATTTATTATTTTTGGCTACTTAAAGTACAATTCAGCTTTATAAAAAGCCTGATTTTTAAAGATAATGACCTTCATCTCACAAGCAGCTATAGTCCCCTATTGACTAACTCACTGATCCAATGGCATTTTCTTCTCTTTTCATTAATAAAACCCAAAATCTTGATATTTTAACGTATATAAATACTACAGCTCCCTAAAGGCTACTGGGAATAAAAAAAAAAAAAATTCCTGGTGTACAAAAAATATATTTATCATTATTTTAGATCCTAAAACAAACAACATATAAATGAGAAAATAAATGTTTTCATTTAAATTTGCTGACAGAACTATGAAAGACAGTTTGAGACCTTGCATAAGCTATGCAACTTATTCAGTTTCAATTCTTAAAAGTAAGCTATAGAACTCATTACTATGCTTAAATTTGCTTTCCATGCTGATAAATATTGAAATTGCAGTTCTCATTTAGCCTTGAACTAAAAATTATCCTGAAGATTCTGTTATGGTTGTTTCAGCTCTTACCTCTCAAACCTTATGTTTGCACTGTGCTAGGAATTCACAGTTAGATATTATGGAGAATCAATTTGTAAGGGANAACTCTCTGGTTCAAAGTGTGTTAGGGATTCTGCAGCAAACTCAGAGGTGTAACACAGGATGTTTTGATTTTCCTAGAGAAACACAGTGATGCTCACCATCTCTCAGAATCAGAGCAATTACTAGCTAAACTTAGTTCACAATTTCAACATTAGATCATACCCTGTTCCTTTCTATCATATATCTTTCCTGAAGCTGTGTTTGCTGTGATTTAAAAACAAAAACAAGAACAAAGAATAAAAGCAAGTACTCTGTGAAGATCAGTATAGAACAGGAAATGAAACTGGTGTATCTAATCTGATTTCAGGATTTGGGAAGTTGGAAAGTACCCAGTAGCCATGCTCATCCCAGTATCTGAGTGTTGTTATTTAAGAAACTAAAATCAATATGTTATTTTCCTTTCAATTTATGTATTTTTTTAAAACAGCTACTACATTGTTAGAACATAAACACTTAAGATGTTTGAACATAAAGTTATGTAATACATGAAACCATTAGGCATTTCTTTTGAGCTAGGAACCATAAAAAAGTTAATGAATCACTATGAGCACTGTAATGAGAACATCTGGGAATCTCTGACTTCAAACCTCGGTTTCCTTACCTTCAAGAGGAATCGGTGCCAATTTTAAAGACTAGTGTGTGAGGCTTAAATTAAGAAACTTTTCTACAGTGCCCAAAATATACTAAGAACTCAAGAAACAAAAGATCTTCTATTTGTGTTTATTATTTTAGGTGCAAAGGGCTTTTAGGGTAGTTTAGTTCATTTATCTTATTGTACTCGTGTTAGCCCTAAGTCTTCAATTTTATTTTATTTTATTTTATTTTTTATTTTATTTTATTTTTTTTTGCTTTTCAACCATTACATCAGTAAATTAGCAGCAGAGTCAGAACTAGCAATGGGACCTCCACTTCCTTAACTCTCCCTGCCTAAAACAGCAACTAAGCCAATAAATATAAATTGGTTTTAATGAACAATATTTCATTCCCAGAATTTAGAAAGGAATTCTGTGCTCTACACCCATCTCCAACTCCCAGGGTCACAACATGCTTTGCCAACATTTCTGAGAAAATGTATTTATGTATTTTGTAATTACTGGAAGCATTATATAATTAATCTATGCAACCATCTACATTAAAACAGAAACAGAATGCATTGGGATTGTGTAAATTTTGATTTGGGGTGGAGAAGCGAGTGGAGCTGAGAGAAAAATAAAACCAAGGAAAGGCTCTTATCACCCCTCCACGAAGAAACCAAGCAGGGCGATATTCATGTAACCAAGCTTCTGCCCAGCACCGACACTTACTGTAAACACTTTATGAATATATTCTAGTTCTAGCTCCCAAACTGTTTTAAAGGTGGCAAAGTAACCATGCTGAGCAGCCAGTCCTGGGAGTAGCTTCTCACAAGCCCT
>NW_007740834.1:16279-18371 GCF_000696425.1 Galeopterus variegatus | reverse complement strand
AACATGCTTTGCCAACATTTCTGAGAAAATGTATTTATGTATTTTGTAATTACTGGAAGCATTATATAATTAATCTATGCAACCATCTACATTAAAACAGAAACAGAATGCATTGGGATAGTGTAAATTTTGATTTGGGGTGGAGAAGGGAGTGGAGCTGAGAGAAAAATAAAACCAAGGAAAGGCTTTCATCACTCCTTCACGAAGAAACCAAGCACGGCGATATTCATGTAACCAAGCTTCTGCCCAGCACCGACACTTACTTTAGACACTTTATGAATATATTCTAGTTCTAGCTCCCAAACAGTTTTAAAGGTGGCAAAGTAACCATGCTGAGTAGCCAGTCCTGAGAGTAGCTTCTCACAAGCCCTTGGGAGAGAGAAATTTCTCTGCCACTCTAATGATATCTCCATGAGGGAATCTGCATGCTGTTTTTCTCATTTCTGTAATTCCTTCCATATCACAGCACAGTTTTCTAAGCAAATAGGGACTCAAACTTAGTCACACCATTGAACTGAGCTGCCTGAGGTGGGTCCACTTTTAAGTATGAACTGTGAAGATTGACCTTTTCTATCTTTATTCCTTTCAACAGCTATTTATTGGCCGTAAAGTGATCATAAACCTTTTCTTCTCAGAGGATAAGCCCAGACAGGATTCTCTTTGTCCCCTCTTGTCAAAACCTATTAATGTCCTCATTCTTCAAATGGTTTTGTCTTGGTATATCTGGTACATTAATTCATGTAGCTGATATTGGCTTAATTTATTAATCATTGCTCATGTCTCGGATACCATATTAATACTTTAACAAGAGCCAGCAATGCCTTAACTCAAATCTTAAATAAACAACAAATTATCAGATACTCTGGAAGGCAGATTCTGGAAGTATGTTAAGGCGAAGGTTCATTGTGTCTTCCCACTTAGGTCAAGTCTGTTTAAAAATGCACTATTTTGAATCGTATCTCAGGGAAAGATTTTTATATTTTACCAAATATAATTTTGAAAATATTACTGTTCACAATGGCATCTTCCTGTATTTCCTCTTTAATCTTTCATTTTTAAAAAATGTCTTACATAAGCCACACACTATGTAGCTTATAGGCATGCAAAAAAAAAAAAAAAATCCTCTGGCTCTTAGGAATTTACAGTTCAATAAGAAAAAAAAACAAGCCTATCAGCCCAAAACAGGTTGGTACACAGGATTTTGAGATTAAGGACCCTGTGTTCCCTGTCTGAACAAGATTTTCAAACCAAGGTTTTTCACTTCTATAGATTTAAGACATGGAATGAATAGGAAACAAATAGTTTTCCTCAGCCCACAAGTTCTATTCATACTGAAAGAAGAAAGTCTATTCAGTTACTCCTTTTCTGACAGATTGCCAATTTTCATACTGTTGGGTTGATTAAATTCAATATTTGAAAACTAAAAAAAACCTGAATAAAAGGGGCCAAATGCACAGACTATTGTGATTTAAATACCAATGAATTTGCTTAAGGTTAAATTAAAACCTCTGCGGAAATTATTTGGAGTTCTCAAACAATATGTTTCCTATTAACCTTGACTCTCTTATTAGTTTGCAGATGGACTTTGTAACTTTGTATTCATTTCTCACCAATGCAACCAGAGAGATAAATATCTACCCAGTTATTATCTCAGATATGTTTTGAAATGATCACCACAATCTGTAGACATGCAGCCTCTTAAAAAAAATAATGAAAATAGGCCGTCTTGCTTCAGCCCACTCTTGGATCCGCTCCAGACCAAGCACTCTGTCAAGCCTTTTGTGTCCTCGCTGCTCTTCACTCTTCAGTGTCTTCTAAACCAGTGGCGGCAAGTCATTACTCATCACCTTGAAGATGCCAGCAAGCATAAGGCTCTGTAAAGAAATGGAGAAAAGAAGACTTTCAGAATGTCTTCTTAAAATGCCTTATAGAAAGAAAAAAAAGCATATTAGGAGATATACATGTTTTTATTTTTTATAAAAAGCATGAAAGTAATCAAGTGCTGACTATGTGATTCTAACAGAAAAGGTATGAGAAGATAGATGGGAAGAAGAAAAAGCTGCCTTAGAGAGTCTTAAATTGGATTTGTAAG
>NW_007740834.1:11446-12999 GCF_000696425.1 Galeopterus variegatus | reverse complement strand
TTACAGTTCAATAAGAAAAAAAAAAAAAAAAAAAAAAAAAGCCTATCAGCCCAAAACAGGTTGGTACACAGGATTTTGAGATTAAGGACCCTGTGTTCCCTTCCTGAACAAGATTTTCAAACCACTTCTATAGATTTAAGACATGGAATGAATAGGAAACGAATAGTTTTCCTCAGCCCACAAGTTCTATTCATACTGAAAGAAAAAAGTCTATTCAGTTACTCCCTTTCTGACAGATTGCCAGTTTTCATACTGTTGGGTTGATTAAATTCAATGTTTGAAAACTAAAAAAAAATCTGAGTAAAAGGGGCCAAATGCACAGATTATTGTGATTTAAATGCCAATGAATTTGCTTAAGGTTAAATTAAAACCTCTGTGGAAATTATTTGGAGTTCTCAAACAATGTTTCCTATTAACCTTGACTTTCTTATTAGTTTGCAGATGGACTTCGTAACTTTGTATTCATTTCTCACCAATGCAACCAGAGAGATACATATCTACCCTGTTATTATCTCAGACATGTTTTGAAATGTTCACCACAATCTGTAGACATGCAGCCTCTTAAAAAAAATAATGAAAAAAGGCTGTCTTGCTTCAGCCCACTCTTGGATCCACTCCAGACGTCCAGACCAAGCACTCTGTCAAGCCTTTTGTGTCATCCCTGCTCTTCACTCTTCGGTGTCTTCTAAACCAGTGGCAGCAAATCATTACTCATCACCTTGAAGATGCCAGCAAGCCTAAGGCTCTGTAAAGAAATGGAGAAAAGAAGAATTTCAGAATGTCTTCTTAAAATACCTTATAGAAAGAAAAAAAAAAGCATATTAGGAGATATACATGTTTTTTTTTTTTTAAAGCATGAAAGTAATCAAGTGCTGACTATGTGATTCTAACAGCAAAGGTGTGAGATGATAGATGGGAAGAAGAAAAAGCTGCCTTAGAGAGTCTTAAATTGGATTTGTAAGAATAGGCAGAAGTTCCCCAGGCTGAGCAGAGGAGGTTGATATGATCTGCTTTGTATCAGAAAGATAATATAGAAACAGTGGTCCACAAGGTCTTAGGAAGATAACTTCCTTATTTAGAGTAAGTGTGTGAATTAAGAAACACGTAATGAGCACCTCCTATGTGCCAGGTACTGCACAAAGCACTGAGCGTAAGTAAACGATATGCAAATGGCATTACCAACCCAGAGTTGACGGTCTGGCTGGAAAGTCAGATATTAAATAAATAATTACTAGCAATGAATAACAAAAAAACTAATACTGTGCCCACTGTCATGAAGATACTAAGGGACTTTATGTTTGAAGGACTGAATAAAGGACAGTGAAAGGAGGGATTGGTTGGGGTGGGGGTAGACATGACACTGGAGTGTTTACCAGGGACCAGGGCATGCATGCTAATCTTTCTTATCTATTTTGTAGTTTATTCTAATGATAACAGGCAACACTTTCAGGGATTACACACAACAACAACTTGATTATATTTGTGTAATATTGGCGATGCAGTTAGAATACTGAATTTTGACAAGCAGATTCCAGTTCTACCCCCTTCCCTCA
>NW_007740834.1:9719-10780 GCF_000696425.1 Galeopterus variegatus | reverse complement strand
CTCTAAAAAATTCTTTGCATTCTTCTGTGGTTTTTCTTGTCTTTGCTTTAATTTTTCTTTTTCTTTTTTTTTTTTTTTTTGGAGTAAGAACATTTACCATGACATCTGTCCTATTAACATATTTTAAAGTGCACAGAGTACTATGTTGTTAACTATTGGTAGTATGTTGAAAAGTAGATCTCTAGAACTTAATCATCTTATGTAACTGTAACTGTATACACATTGACCAACAGTTCACCATTTTCTCCTCCTTCCAGTTCTTGATAACCACCATTCTATTTTCTGCTTCTATAATTTGACTATTTTGGATACCTCATATAAATAGAATAATACAGTATTTGCCTTTCTGTGACTGAGTTATTTCACCTAGCATAACGTTCTCTAGGTTTTTTCTTCACTGCTGCAGTCACACCCCAACTGGCCCAGACAATATTCTATTCTATGTATACACCATATTTTCTTTATCTATTCTTTCACCCACCAGTGGACATTTGGGTTATTTCCTTATCTTGACTATTGTGAATAATGCTACAATAAACAAAGGGGTGCAGATAATTCTTTGAACTCCTGATTTCAATTCTTTTGAATGTAACCCAGAAGTGGGATTGCTGAATCACACAGTAATATTATTTTTAATTTTTTGAGGACCCTCTGTACTGTACCATTCTGATTTCAATTCTTTTGAATATAACCCAGAAGTGGGATTGCTGAATCACACAGTAATATTATTTTTAATTTTTTGAGGACCCTCTGTACTGTACCATTCTGCATTCCATAATGACTGTACCGGTCTACACCCCCACCAATCGTGTATAAGAGTTCCAATTTCTCCACACCCTTACCAACACTTACCGGTTTTTCTTTCTTTCTTTTTTTTTTTTTCTTAGTAATAGTCATTGTAATAGGTGTTAGGTGACAAACCATTGTGGCTTTGATCTGCATTTGTGATGTTGACCACCCTTTCATATACTTGCTTGTCATTTGTATGTCTTCTTGAGAGAAGTGTTTACTTAAGTCTTTTGCCCTTTTTTAATCAGGTTATTTGTTTTTCGCTCTAGACA
>NW_007740834.1:6043-8661 GCF_000696425.1 Galeopterus variegatus | reverse complement strand
ACATCCTTACCGACACTTACCGGTTTTTCTTTCTTCTTCTTCTTCTTCTTCTTTTTTTTTTAATAGGTGTTAGGTGACAAACTATTGTGGCTTTGCTCTGCATTTGTGATGTTGACCACCCTTTCACATACTTGGTTGTCATTTGTATGTCTTCTTTAGAGAAATGTTTACTCACGTCTTTTGCCCTTTTTTAATCAGGTTATTTGTTTTTTGCTCTTGACATGTAGAAGATTTTTATTTATTTAGGATATTAATTTCCTATCAGGGAGATGGTTTGTATATATTTTCTCCCATTCTTTTCAGTTCGTTGATTATTTCTTTTGCTGTAAATAAGATCCTTAGTTGAATTTAGTCCTACTTCTCTGTTTTTGTTTTTGTTCCCTGTGCTTTTGTTGTCAAATCCGAAGGGTCATTACCAAGACTATTGCCAGTGAGCATTTTCTCTAAGTTTTCTTCAAGGTGTTTTAAAACTTCTGATCTTATGTTTAAGTCTTTAATCCATTTTGCGTTGATTTTTGTGCATGGTGTAAAGCAGACTTCCTTCTCCAGGAAGTTCTAGAAGTCAGTTGTTTTTCAACTGTAAAATACAACTTAGTCTTTTGCTTTTAATACACAGACAAACTAGAAATAGAAACAGGTTTTTAAAAAAATATTTAATATAAATTTATACATAAATTTATACAAATTTATGAAGATAGAGCCAGGAAGACTTATTAAGAAAACAAAAGTATTTAGTGAGCAAATCGTGAGGTCTTGAAACTGACAGTTTGGGGTACAGTTATAACTTTTTATAAACGCTGTTGAACCAATGAGCTTTCAGTCTTGCCCACATTCTCTATCCTTCAGGTACACGATATTCTGAACCCCTATGTGAGTTTTTGAACTCATCCTTCTATTCTTAAAATGTTTTCTTTCCTTAGCCTAAATAAAATTATATTTCTATCTCTACTAAATTATTTTTATAACTTTTCACGATTAATAACTTGTCGCTCTGATCATTCCAAGTCCTTCTGTAATAGATCATAAGTGATCTATTGCCCTCTCCTCTTTCTCTCTTCCAGAAAAAGTAAAAGGTGGAAAAGGCTATCCAGACAACCAGGCTCATGCCCAGAATCTGGAGTGGGATCTAGGTATATGCATTTTAATAATCATTTTTTTTACCCTTTTTGTCTTTTTTCGTGACCGGCAACGGATCGCAACCCTCAGTGTTACGCCCGTACTGGACCAGGACAGACAACGGGATTGCAACCCTCTGTGTTGCGCCCACACCTCGCTCAGCCAGTGAGCGGCCGGTCTGTATGTGGGATCCGAACCCTCGGCGGGAGCTCCGCAGCGCTCCCAAGCAGCACACTATAGAAGTGCGCCACCGGGCCAGACCTTAATAATCGTTTTTATTGAAGCATAATATACATTGGGAAAAGCCCCCAAATTACAAGTGTATATCATAATGAAATGTTAAACAAGGAATACAATTGTGCAACCCCAACACACATAAAGAAGTAGACCAAAACCAGTGTCCAAGAAACTGCCTTTCGTGTAATCTCCGAATCACTTTTTCCATCTGACTTTTCAAAGGTAAATGTTATCCTGAATTCTAACATCAAAGACTGCTTATTCTTAAATTTTAAATGAATGGAATTAGAAATTTATTCAAAATTATATATATGAGATTTGCCCTTGTTGAGTGTAACTGTAGTTTCTTCATTTTGATTTATTAGAATACCGCATTAAATAAATATACCACAATCTATTTATCCATTCTATTCTTGATGGTCCTTTGGGTTGTTTCCAATTTAAAGCTAATATGAGTAATGCTGCTATAGCCTTTTTGTATTTGTCATTGGTGCACACTGGAATACATTTCTACTACAAAGTACCTGGTAATGGAATTGCTGGATATTATGTTCACATTTATTCTGCTTTATTAGGTACTGCCAAAAAGATTTCCAAAGAGGTTGTACCGATATTCACTCCCTCTAGCAGTGTTTGAGAGTTTCAGTTACTCTGCAATTTCATCAATATTAAGTATTACCAACCTTTTAAATTTTAACCATTTAAGTAGGTGTTTAATGATATCTTTTACTGGTCCTCATTTGCATTTTACTGAGTTCTCGTAACATTGAGCAGCTTTTCATGTGCAGTCATTTGAATATCTTATTCATCCTAAGGTGCTTGTTCCAGTCTTTGCCCATTTTTTCTAGGAGATTTTATATTTTCTTACTGATTTGTAGAAGTGCTTTAAATAACCACTATATAAACAAATTGTCAGTTACATCTGTTTCGAAAGATGTTGTACCGATATTCACTCCCTCTAGCAGTGTTGGAGAGTTTCAGTTACTCTGCAATTTCATCAATATTAAGTACTACCACCGTTTTAAATTTTAACCATTTAAGTAGGTGTTTAATGATATCTTTTACTGGTCCTAGTTTGCATTTTACTGAGTTCTCGTAACATTGAGCAGCTTTTCATGTGCAGTCATTTGAATATCTTATCCATCCTAAAGTGCTTGTTCAAGTCTTTGCCCATTTTCTCTAGGAGATTTTATATTTTCTTACTAATTTGTAGAAGTGCTTTAAATAACCACTATATAAACAAATTGTCAGTTACATCTGTTGCA
>NW_007740834.1:2660-4219 GCF_000696425.1 Galeopterus variegatus | reverse complement strand
AATGTATGTATGGGACAAAAGTCCCTGGCCAGGGGGCAAAAGCCCACAACTAGCAGGCAACTGTCCATCTAATCAACTCTAACCACTGTTTAGGTATGGGATTAAAAGCCTGTGGTAAACAACAACCCCTAGTTTCTAACCTGACTCATGATTTATCCTAAACTTGACTTAGTATGAAGTCTTCAGTCTCAAACCCTCAATTTTTTAAAAAATCTTGATTATTCTAAATTTATCCTTTAGGTATTTTATCTCACTCCAGTTTTGCCTTACTACTTTGGTTTGTAAAGATAGTGCTCTGGGATGCATTCTCTCTATTCTGCAGAAAAAAATATTTGTGTGTGCTTGGGCTTGTATAAGAAGTAGAATTGTATATATAGCAAGGAGAAAGAGAATGCATTGCTCGAGGCGGCCAAAGAAAAAAAAAAAGACAATTGCCTATTGTTATAGTGCAACCTATTCAAAGCAAAGCCAACTGACATGTGAAATAAAGAGCATTTCCTAGGGTTTTATAACATGTTGCTGACAGCTACAATGCATGGTTCATATACAGTCAGCTGAGAATTTCTACTTAGAAATATACAAAATCAATTTTCTCTCTAAATTGGATTCTTGGCAAGGAAACCAAGGAAAATGAAGATGTCTAGGAGATTAGTGTTTTCTGATTATAGCATGAATCAGTGTAGCTAGTGACACCCATTCCTTACCTTACCTGTAAGCAAATCCTTCAATGGGAAGTTTGTATGTTATAAGAGAGTATAGGTGCCTTTCACTGGTATTATCATGAGTGGAGCTAGAATGCTTTATTCCCATTGAGAAAGAGATCATAGTAAGAAAGCAGATCCAAGATTGCAAATGGTGCTTTTTTTTTTGTAAGTAAACTCCATGTTAAAATAGCAATGCTTTTATGTAGTGTAAGACCAGCCCGAAAGCATGAATCTTATTTCTCGGGAAGGCTCATCTCACTAAGACNAGAATTGTATATAGCAAGGAGAAAGAGAATGCATTGCTCGAGGCTGCCAAAAAAAAAAAAAGAGACAATTGCCTATTGTTATAGTGCAGCCTATTCAAAGTAAAGCCAACTGACATGTGAAATAAAGAGCATTTTGTAGGGTTTTATAACATGTTGCTGACAGCTACAGTGCATGGTTCATATACAGTCAGCTGAGAATTTCTACTTAGAAATATACAAAATCAATTTTTCTCTCTAAATTGGATGCTTGGAAAGGAAACCTAGGAAAATGAAGATGTCTAGGAGATTAGTGTTTTCAGATTAGAGCATGAATCAGTGTAGCTACTGACACCCATTCCTTACCTTACCTATAAGCAACTCCTTCAATGGGAAGTTTGTATGTTATAAGAGAGTACAGGTGCCTTTCACTGGTATTATCATGAGTGGAGCTAGAATGCTTTATTCCCAGTGAGAAAGAAATCATAGTAAGAAAGCAGATCCAAGATTGCAAATGGAGCGTTTTTTTTTTCCCAGTAAACTCCAAGTTACAATAGCAATGCTTTTATGTAGGAATTCAAAAGACTGCTCATTTGATTCCATGTATTTTATT
>NW_007740834.1:0-981 GCF_000696425.1 Galeopterus variegatus | reverse complement strand
GATTCTCTCTGGGGAACGCTGACTAATACAAGTAGGTTTAATAAGCTTAGTTTTTTTTTTTCTTTTTTTCAACATATTAATTTTTTGTTTGTTAGTTTTGGGAATTGAGCATAGGAGTTAACTGGAAAACTTCAGTTATTCTTTGTGCCCTTAATTATTTAATATTCTAGACCAGTGATCAATGAACTATGGTTTGATTTTGAACAACCCATTAGATAACTTATCATTTTTACATCTTTGAAGGGTTCTATACAAAATAATAATATGCAACAGAGACTATCTAGGTTTTGCAGAAGTGTTTGCTAACCCAAGAACTAGAGTAAGACTTGAGAACTATCATCAACTCTGTTACTAACTAGCTCTGCTATAGGGGGTGTGATATTTTGAATATTTTACTTAATCTCCTTATGATGTGGATGGTCACTGTGGTCCACTCAAGTCCTAAGCATCCATACTCCTTTCTAGACCTCTATATACAGTTTCACTGTGATTTGCCTTCTAAAAGTATCCTCTTTAACTTATTAGAAATGACATACAATTTGTTGCAGCCAAGTTCCAAATATAGTGCTTTAGTTGAGCATATGACTGTTAATAGTGCAATTGTGTGTTTTACTTTGTTTTGCCTTTTTCAAATATTTGTATGGTATCAAAATTATTGTGGAAATTTCGGAAGATTTTCAGTTATATGAACATGTATGATAGACTAAATATACAAATTGACAATGGCCAAATAATACATAACAACAGAAATCTGACCCACAGTCTTCGCAGCAACCAGTCTGGGAAGCCAGACTGGTACCTCTGCAAGCAATCGATCCTGAATGCTCAGAACTTGGCCAGCAACTGACAGCTTCCACAATTTTTGCTTGATTCTAACTCAGGACAAACCAGAGAGTGCCAAATATGCTCGCCAAACCAAACCATAGGATGGCCAATTTCTAGCCAAACTACCTCCAGCTTTCCCAATCCACAGCCTCCAAA
>NW_007740833.1:26114-28192 GCF_000696425.1 Galeopterus variegatus | reverse complement strand
TTTTTTTTACCATTCCTCTATGTAACCCAAAATGTAACAGTATAAGTCAGAAACATAATCTGAAGGAAGACAAGACAATAGATATTATATGCAGCTCTGTGATAATCCAGGGAATAAAAGTGAGATATCTAAAGAAATAGAGTAGCCACATGTTTTTCAAGATATATTCCTTGCCTATTTCTGAGATAGGAGGTGCTCAGTTTCCATGGGTTTGGGTTTCAGGACACCTCTTGGTTTCAAGCCACTCCCCAGGGTCTCAAGCCCCTTTTCTAGGCCCTCCCCTTGAAGAGATTTGCTGTTGCTTATTGTACCTATTTTTGGTACTAACACTGGGAGATTGAGACCACAAGGGACAGACTTATGCAATCCCAGTAGCTGAGCATGCTCAGTAAAAGGAATTTATACAGGCTCACATAACCCTAGTGACCAAGCATGCTCAATAGAAAGGAGTTTGTCCTTTGAATGACCTTCCACTGGAGGTGATAAAGAGCACAGAATATTCTTGAATATATCTGGTGCATGTGATAGGATTTGATCAATGAACACATCCTGAAAGGAGACCAACTAAGAATGTGTAAGACTATGCTACATAACTGGGAACCCCCTCCTTAGCTGAATATTCATTAGAGAGCATGAATATATATTAGATAGTGAAACTATAAAAGTAGAGTCCTGGTAGAGGGCGGGATTGTTGCTCACTCTCTCCTTCTGAGGCCAGCCTGCACTCTGCCTGTGGACTGTGTATTTCTTTTGTTCTTTGTATCAAACTTGTCTTTAGCAGGCTGCTGTTTACTCTAGAGCCAGCCTGCACTTTGTCTGTGAATGTGTTCTTTCTTCATTCCTTCCTTTTTTTTTTTTAAATGTATATTTATTACTTTTGTATTAAACTTGGTGCAGGCCCGGCTCTCTCTCTGGAGCTAGGCTGCACTTTCTCTGTGGAGTCTGTATCTCTTATTCATTACGTTAAACGTGTTCTCCCTTTCTACTGTCACTCTGCTCTTGAATTCTTTCCTGTGGTGGTGTCAGGAACCTGATTAGAGGATGGGGTGGGTTGGGGCCAGCCATCAGGCCTTCTCCAGTATCATTTCCTTCATTTGGACTTTTGATCAAAGTTAAGCAGGAGAGAATTCTTTTTTTTTTAAAGGGCGCGCATCCCCATCGACCCATGTTGTCATGTGGCACACGACTCTCTCCCTCTCTCCCGGATTCCCTAGAGCAGGTTGGACAGCGGAGGGCAGAAGCCCCCTCCCGCCCGGTCTTCTGCCTTCCCCTTTGCTCTTCCCTTCTCTCCCCTCCAGGACAGGACCTCAAGCAGGACAGAATTCAATACATACTCTTTTGCATGAGCGTGGCATTCAGATAGTCTCTGTATAGTAGTTGAATAAGAGAGGATCCATACACTTTACAATCAATTAAGAGTGGGAGGGATGGCAACCTTTATAAAAACTGAAGGCTTAGTGTCTTGAGGATGCTTTTAACTGCAAATTCCAAAAAGCCCAGCTCAAAAGAACTTAAACATCTGGATAATTTATTTTAATATTTCTGGTTTCCTAAAAATTTATTTAAAGATATAAATTTCCTTCTGAGTAATGAGTAAGTGAATCTCATAGATTTTGGCATGTGGTGTTTTCATTATCACTTGAAACCCTCATATTTAATTATATTTTTCAGTTCCCAAGCATATAAGATTTAAGAAAGGTATCCTTTGGTTGTTAACTTGTGATTTTATTGCATTATGGCAAGACAATTTAGTCTGCATAACAATCCTTTAGAATTAGGCTTCCTTTTTGACCTAATACATAAAACTATTTTTGTAAAATTTTCACATGTTCTTGAAAAGAAGGTATATTCTCTGTTGGCTGTAGTGTTTTATGTAATAGCTTAAGCTTATTCATTTGCATTGTTCAGGTCTTTGATATCTTTATCCCTATTTTGTCTGTTTGATTTATCAGTATCTGAGGGGGGGTTATTAAAATCTCCAGCTCTAGTTGTTGATTTATAAGTTCACACTATTCATAATAGCAACAAGAATTTTACTTTCTAGGAATTAAGACAAGAATAAAATATCTCTATGAAGT
>NW_007740833.1:22452-26019 GCF_000696425.1 Galeopterus variegatus | reverse complement strand
ATATAAGATTTAAGAAAGGTATCCTTTGGTTGTTAACTTGTGATTTTATTGCATTATGGCAAGACAATTTAGTCTGCATAACAATCCTTTAGAATTAGACTTCCTTTTTGACCTAATACATGAAACTATTTTTGTAAAATTTTCACATGTTCTTGAAAAGAAGGTATATTCTCTGTTGGCTGTAGAGTTTTATGTAATAGCTTAAGCTTATTCATTTGCATTGTTCAGGTCTTTGATATCTTTATCTCTATTTTGTCTGTTTGATTTATCAGTATCTGAGGGGGGGTTATTAAAATCTCCAGCTCTAGTTGTTGATTTATAAGTTCACACTATTCATAATAGCAACAAGAATTTTACTTTCTAGGAATTAAGACAAGAATAAAATATCTCTATGAAGTTAACTGTAAAGTAGTAGTAAAAGACAAAGAAAGGAATCTAGTTAAATAGGTAGATATTCTATTCTCTTGGATGTGATGCATTAATATTAAATAGATGTCAGTTCCCCAAACTAATATATACATTTGATGCAATCCAAATAAAAATTGCAACTGAATTTTTTTGAAACTTGATATATTTCCTTTTAAGTTAATATAGGAGAGTAAAAGTCTAACAATAATTGTCAAGAGCAAAGGGCCAGGTACTTATATTACCAGACAGTAAAATATATTACTGGGCTATAAAAGTAAAACCGGAGGGATTTTTGGTGCAACAACAGACAAACAAATGGGATAAAGTAGAAGACTCAGAGAACAATTAAAGTTTGGGAAAACACCATATAACAAAGGTAGACAGATAAATAAGGACAGGATGAAGTTTTTAGTACATCCTGTTGGGAAAATATATTCACTTTATGCAGAAAAATAAAACTGGGTCCTTTCACAGTGCCACATACAAGGTGGATTCTAGATGGATCAAAGATCTAAATGCAAAAGGTAAAACTATGAAGTTAATATAAGAAAATGCAGAAGAATTATTTGTGATCTAGGAGTGTGGATATAACTTCTTAAATAAAATTTCAAGAGCACAAAAAAGGTTGATTTCATTGAAATTAAGGATTTTTGTTCAATGAAGGACATCATGGACAAAGTCACTAGATAATGACAGATTGGAAGAAGGTATTTGCAATGATTAAAACTGGCAAAGGATTATCATCTGGATTACAAGAACCTCTTGCAAATCCACAAGAAAAGGACAGAAACCTCAAGAGACAACAGGCAAAGGACATGAACAGGCAATTTACTGAAGAGAATTAAGGAGTGGAGATTTATACTTCCATTTCTTGTGGGCAGAGTATCTACATACTAGTTTTCCACTTTCTCCACATCTTTGTTAGCATTACTTTGTTAACATTACTTACTGAAGAGAAGACTCTCCCTAAACTAATAGACACATAAAAAATGGTCAAAGTCATTATCAAAGAAAAGCAAATTAAAACAACTATAGGGGGCTGGCTGGTTAGCTCATTTGGCCAGAGTGTGGCCTTATGACAC
This sequence comes from Galeopterus variegatus, assembly GCF_000696425.1. NCBI lineage: Eukaryota > Metazoa > Chordata > Mammalia > Dermoptera > Cynocephalidae > Galeopterus > Galeopterus variegatus. The sequence continues at coordinate 24,529 of NW_007740833.1, read as the reverse complement.
CAAGGTTAAGGGTTCAGTTCCCCATAGAGGCCAGCTGCCAAAAAATTAAAAAATAAAACAACAGAAAAATATGACTGTAAGATATCATTGTACACCTCTTAGCCAGGTAAAAAATTAGAACACTGGACAGTACTAACACTGGTTACTGGCAATGTGGGGATATGGGACCTTCATAGATTGCTGGTGGGAGTGTAACTGGTGCAGCTTGTAGAGCAATCTGGCATTGCATAGGCAAATTATATATATGCATACCTTATAACTGGAAATTCTACTCCTTGGTATATATCCCAAAAGAATTCTCACACAGGCCACAAGGGGACCTGTGTGAGGATATTCACTGCAATGTTATCTGATGAAAGAGAGCTGGAAGCAACCTTGAGTGTCCATCACTTGCAAAGAAAATAAAAGGAATGTGGATGTCTATGGAGTATTATGTAGTGATTAGAAGCAACATGTTAGATATACACATGGTAACATAGAAAGACAAAGCTTAGCAAAAAACAAGAAGCAGTTGACTTTCGTGACACTTGGTTTTCGTGAAAATCAACTACAATGTATGTTGAGAAGTTAAAATAAATTAAAAAAAACAAGAAGCAGAATGAGATATGTAAGAATACCATTTACACAATGATTCATGCACACAAAACAACAATATACGTTTAAAAATGGATATACAGGGCTGGCTGGTTAGCTCAGTTGGTTAAAGTGAGGTGATGATAATACCAGGGTCAAGGGTTCAGATCTCTATATGATCAACTGTCAGAAAAGAAAAGAAAAGAAATGAATATACAACCCACAGAATGGGAAAATATTTGCAAATCATATATCCGATAAAGTATTAATATTCAGAATATATAAAAGACTCTTAAAACTCAACAACAACAAAACCCAATTCAAAAATGGGCAAAGGACGTGAATAGACATTTCTCCAAAGAAGATATACGAATGGCTAATAAGCAAATGAAAAGATGCCCAACATCATTCATCATTAGGGATAAGCAAATCGAAACCACAATGAGATGCCATGGCACACTCATTAGGATGGCTATTACTAAAAATAAACCGAAAATGTTGAAAATGTTAACAAAGATGTGGAGAAAGCAGAAAACTAGTATGTAGATACTCTGCCCACAAAAAATGGAAGTATAAATCTCCACTCCTTAAGTGTGGCCTGCACCTGGTGATTTCCCTCTATAGAGTATGGAAAGCGGGGGAAATAGTAACAAGGTCAACGTCAACAGTTGATACGTCATGTTGATAGTATGTATCTTTTATATGGTGTGATGAAAGTGGCACTTTACAGGGCTGGCCTGTGGCTCACTTGGGAGAGTGTGGTGCTGACAACACCAAGTCAAGGGTCAAGATCCCCTTACCGGTCATCTTTAAAAAAAAAGAAAGAAAGAAAGAAAAAAAATGGCACTTTACCTCTGTGGTTTTCCTCCCCCAAACCCAAACCCCTTTTCTTAGTTACAAGAAAAACATCAGTCAAATTCCAATGGAGGGCATCTACAAAATATCTGACCAGTATGTCTCAAAACTGTCAAGGTCATCCAAGACAAGGAAAGTCTGAAAAGATGTCATAGCCAAGAGGACTCTGAGACATGACCAAAAAATGTAATGTGGTATCTTGGATAGGATCCTGGAATAGAAAAAGGACATTAGGTGAAAACTAAGGAAATCTAAATAATATTGGTTCATGAATTGTAACAAATGCATCACACTAATGTAAGGTATTAATAACATGGGAAACAGTGTGAGATGTATGGGAACTCTCTGTACTATCTACTCAGTTTTTATGTAAACCTAAAACTGTTCTAAAATATATGTCTATTAAAAAATAACCACTTATGCAAGCAAGAGGATTCTCGTAGGAAGGCTGCCTATAGGAGTGGAGTATGGAAATAAAAAGAATAAACAAGTAGAATAAGAGTAGTGTGCAGGAATCCATGATGACTGTGTGCCTTGCACTAAAGACTACAAATAAATTGATCCTCTGTACCCAAGGCCCCAAAATAAATAATAAGAGAAAATAGTAGGCATGCAAGCAAATAAATGCAACGGTCAATGCTCACCCCTC
>NW_007740833.1:16474-19215 GCF_000696425.1 Galeopterus variegatus | reverse complement strand
TGGCAGTGGTAGTTATTTTTCAGGCACCAAACCCAGTACTCCCTTGAGAATTTCTTGTAGGTATGGTCATGTGGTGGTGAACTCCCGCAGTTTTTGTTTGTCTGAGAAGTATATTATTTGCTCTTCATTTCGGAAGGACAGCCTTGCAGGGTAGAGGATTCTTGGCTGGCAATCTTTGTCTTTTAGTATTTTGAATATATCCTCCCATTCCTTTCTAGCTTTTAGGGTTCGTGAGGAAAAGTCAGATGTTAGCTGGATTGGGGCTCCCTCTATATGGGTGGGGTTGTTGGACCTTGCAGAGGCGGCCCACAGGGTGTGTGTTTTCTGTCAAGTCTCCGCCTCCTTAGCTGGCCACCTCCCCACTCTGTGTGCTCAGTACTTGGCTGGGGTGTGTCTTCTGCAACCCTCGTCTATCAGCCAGGACTTCAAGCCCCTGCTCAGCACTTCCCCACCCAGGAAGACTTTCAGGTTTCTGCTAGGTGCAGGCTGCTGGTCACTCTGGGTGCCTTTGTAGCACTGAATAGGGCTTTCTCTGGACTTCTCACCTTCCTCCTGGTATTGCGGTTATTTGTGTACTTGTCTTATCTCCCACACCAGGGCGTGAGCTTCTCAGCATAGGAGCCCACAGCACACAGTTCCTCTTTGAATCCCCCTGGCGTGGACCGACTCCAGAGCCCGCCCACAGTCAGCTCTCTGGCAGGTTCAAGTGAGCTCAGGAGCACTCTGGCCACACCTCTCCCAACCAGAAATTGGTTAGGGGTTCTTCCGAACTGATGGCCACAGAGATGGTATCTGCCTCCTGGAAACAGGAAGTTTACCTGGGGCTGGAGCCCAGGGTGCGGTGAAGTGACAATCGGGCCAGCCTCTTCTTCCCTGCCCTCCCGACACTGGCCGGAGGCTCCCCACGCCACCAGCCCTGCCAGAGATCCATGGGGGGAGTGGGATGGGAGGCTGGTCCGCAGGCCCCGGGAGGCCCCGCGCCGGGGCAAGCAAGTGGCGAGGCTCAGTGAGGAGCCGCACCGAGTGGGGAGGGCAGGCCTGGCCGAGCTGGCTGGCTCTGCCCCCACCCGAGAAAATGGAGGCAGCCCTGGTGCCAGTGACTGGCCTGGTGTGGCAGGCGGAAGCCGGACGGGTGTCTGCTCCGCAAGCAGGGCCGGGCTGGGGGTCACTCAGAGCTGGGCCAGCTGGGCGGCTTCCTCTCCATTTCCGCATCGTCGCCGCGGCCGTCCTTGGCCGCTGCCGCCTTGGGCTGCTCACTCGGTCCCTCGGCGCGGCTCAGGCACTCTCAGGAATCTTCTTTTGTGTTGGCCCTAAACCTCGAATCTGTAGTTGCTTTTTTATCATTGTAGATTAGTTGATCAACGACTTATTCATTTTTTGTTGCTCTTGGAAATGCAAATAGCACTCTGGCAGCACAGCGCATACTTCTCAGGCTCGTGCTGTCTTCTGGCACCCCGCTCCAGACCTGTCGCCATATTGGTCTCCAGAATACTATTTTTAAATGCATAAAAAAATGCATGAGGTTACAAAGAAAACCAATTATATATATATATTTTTTTTCCTTTTTGTCTTTTTTCGTGACCGGTAACAGGATCGCAACCCTCGGTGTTGCGCCCGTACCGTGACTGGCAATGGGATCTCAACCCTCGGTGTCGCGCCCACACCACGCTCAACCAGTGAGCGGACCAGTCTCTATATGGGATCTGAAACCTCGGCGGGAGCGCCGCCGCGCTCCCAAGCGCCGCACTCTACCAAGTGCGCCACTGGGCCGGCCCGAAAACCAATTATATTGAAGTACAGTGTCAAGACATTTAAAAATTGTGACATATTAATATAAAGGCTTCCTTATTAACTCATTAAACAATAAGATCTAGGAGTGAATTTACTAACTACCATCATTTAGAAGCAATAGTTAACATTTCATGATAGATAGTCTCAGCAAACCAGAAATAGAAGAGAACTTGCTCCATCTGATAAAGGGGAATCTACAAAAAGCCTGAAGCAATATCATACTTAATGGTGAAAGATTGGAATGTTTTCTATCCTAAATTGGGAACAAGGCCTGGATGCCTGCTCTCCCCACTTGTTTTGGAGATCATCAGTGCAGTAAGGCAAGAAAAAGAAATAAAATTCATTCAGAGTCGAAGGGAAGAAAAGAAGACTGCCTTTGTTTGCAAATGACATGATTTGTTACACAGAAAGTTGTATGAGATCTACAAAAAACAACAAAAAACTATTACAATAAGTGAATTTTCCATGTTCTCAAGATACAAGGCCAATGTTAAAAAATCAGTGAAATTCTATATTCTAGCAATGAAGAATTGTAAAATAAAATGAAAAAACTATACACATTATAACAGCATCAAAAAGAAGGAAATATTTAGAAATACATTTAACGAAATACACACACAATTTGAACCATAAAAACTATAAAACATTGCTGAGGAAAATTAAAGAATACCTAAATAAATGGTAAGACATCGGTTTAGAAGACTCAATATTGTTAAGTCTTTTCAATAATTGATCTATAATAATAAAGTCTTTTCCCAAATTGATCTATGTATTCAACTCAATCTCAAGCAAACTTCCAGGAGGCTTTAAAAAAAAAAGAAATTGATGTGAAGACTGTATAATTTATATAAAAATGCAAAGTACCTAGAATAGTCAGAATAATTCTTAAAAAGAATAAAATCTGAGGACCTCTGCCATCTGATTTAAAGTCTCCTTATAAAGCTGGCCAG
>NW_007740833.1:15124-15733 GCF_000696425.1 Galeopterus variegatus | reverse complement strand
AAAGAATAAAATCTGAGGACCTCTGCCATCTGATTTAAAGTCTCCTTATAAAGCTGGCCAGTTAGCTCAGTTGGTTACAGCGTGGTATTGATAACCAAGGTCCAGGGGTCAATCCCTATACCAGCCAGCTGCCAAAATAAATAAATAAACAAAGTCTCCTTGTAAAGCCACAGTCATCACGATAGTGTGGTATGGGCAGAAGAAAAGACATGGCGATCAATGGGATAGAATGGAGAGTCCAGAAATAGATTCATGCCTATATAGTCATTTTATTTTTGACAAAGTTATCAGGGTAAGTCAATGAAGGAAAGAACAGTCTTTTCAACAAATGGTGCTGGTAAAACTGGATATCCATGTGGAAAAAAATAAACCTTGACCTTAATTTTATACCAAACACAAAAGTAACTTAAAATGGATCATAGGCTAAATGTAAAACTACAAACCTTCTAAAAGAAAACATAGAAAAAATCTTCAAAATAATGGAGGGAGGAAAAGATTTCTTAGGGCACAAAAAGCATGAACCATAAAAGAAAGCAATTTATGAATTGGATTTTATCAGTGTTAACAATTTTTTCCTCTCTGAAATGCACCATTAAGATAATGCCAAGA
>NW_007740833.1:14179-14868 GCF_000696425.1 Galeopterus variegatus | reverse complement strand
CTGCGGAAGAACAACAATTAGGCAGTTTCTTATTAAGTTAAACACATACCATTCAAACCAACAATTCCATTTCTAAGTATTTATCCAAGAAAAGTAAAAACTTATATCCATACAAATATTTGTTCATAGTAGTTTCATTAATAATAAACCCAAACAAGAAACAACCCAAACAGGTGAAAGAATAAACAAGTTGTGATACATCCACACAACGGAATACTAATCAACAATAAAAAGGAATAAACTACTGACACATGCAACAACATGCATGAATCTCAAAACATAAGTGAAAAAACCGAGACATATTAAAACATATTAAAACACACATGTATATATATAAAAGCACATATACACATGAAAAAGCAAGACATTAAAACATATTAAAACACACACACACATATATAAAACATATATATAAAAAAAATTAAGGAAAAGGGTGAATCTAATCTAAAGCGATAACAGATCAGTGGTTGTCCAGGTTCGGGCAACCTAGGCAAGAGGGAACTCTCTGGAGGGATGAAAATGTTCTCTATCTTGACAGTTGTAGTGGTTGCATGGATATTTATATATTTATCAAAATCCGTTGAAATGTATCCTTAAGACAGGAGTATCTGTTGTACATTATATCTCAACGAAGTTGACTAAATGATACTGAGTTTTGAAACTCAAGACAGAAGTAGTAGACCTGAAGG
>NW_007740833.1:5220-13583 GCF_000696425.1 Galeopterus variegatus | reverse complement strand
ACGAAGTTGACTAAATGATACTGAGTTTTGAAACTCAAGACAGAAGTAGTAGACCTGAAGGAAAAAGAATTTTTGAGTTATGAGAGCCTGGATCTTTTGAGTACTGGGCTGAAGTCCTGGTCTAAACAATAGGCATAGAACAACAGGTTGAGTTAAAAAGTACTCTTTACCCCCAACCAGCCCAGCTAGTCAAAAACCTGCTGGCCTGAGGGATGCAGAGGAGAGTTAGGTAGGAGGGAAAGATAGTCAGCTATTTAGTTGGGGTCCCACAGAAAGGGTCCTATTCCATCCTTGTGCTCCTGCATCTCCCCAGCCAAGTCACATCAGCTTACAGAAATGACACGAGAGGGACCCAGCTTCCTGGAGAGGTAACAAGCCCCATAGGGCATTCCTGATGCCACTGTGGCAGAGAAGATCAGCTGGGATTCTGGCAACCCTAGCAATGTCCTGTGTGCTCAGTATGCTTGGAAGCAACCACGAATGGTCAAGAACGGCTGGTCAGATGCTGAGAAACAGATCTGGAGGGGCTCATAGCTAGGATGAGGGGATATTGTCAGTGGATGCAGCATAGGCTGCATGGCTGGGGGTGCAATTGAGGAGGAGGCAACAAGGGAGAACAAATGGGAATTCACGTTGGCACATGCTAACAAAGGGGCGATGGCAGAGCACCTTTGGTGCCACAGTCCTACAGAAGTCTTGTGGAACTTACCTGCCACTTCACGGAGAAGGCTGTGGATGAGGAAAGTTTTTTCATTTTTCTTTTGGTGGCTGGCTGGTACAGGGATCTGAACCCCTCGATGTTAGTGTTGTCAACACCATGCTCTCCCAAGTGAGCTAACCTGCCAGCCAAAATGAGGAAATTCTGGATTGATTGAATTTAAACCAAACTCACTTTCCTGGAATTGACTAGGATTATGTTTTCAACCACCGGGAGTGTATCAGTTATCTATTGTTGCATAATGAAGCACCCCAAAAGTTAGTTGCCCAAAAAACCAATGGGTTGTCCCATCTTGTTCCTTTACTCTCTACATTTGGAAACTCTCACCAGGACTCAGATTTCTGTTCTTATTTCTCATGAGGCAGTGTGTATGTTTGTCGTATCTGAGTGCCCCGGCGAGTGTGTTATATTATTCTTTGAGTGCACAGTGTCTTCCACCTGCCACAGCTCGTGCTCTATCTCCCCCTGTGGCCTGGTCAGGCAAGCTGTTTGTACACTTTTTGAAAAGGCTGATTGTTGTGAAAACCTTTGCCACAGAAACAGAAACAAGGCATTGGTGCTTTCAGATGCGATTGCCAGCAACTTTTCTCTTATAACCTCTGGAATACAATTGCATCAGCTCAGACATGTGACTTGGAAGAAATATCAGCACAAAGACATCTAGTTAAAAGTGAGAAGGACTTCTGGTTTGCTCAGTTGGTAAGAGCGTGGTGTTATAACATCAAGGTTCAGGGTTCGGATCCCAGTACTGGCCAGCCACCAAAAGAAAAAAGAGAGAGAGCATGAGAAGTGCTTCCCAGCTTGGTGGATAGCGACAACCCCAAATGCCCCAGATGGACCTGCCTCAGCCCTAATTCCTAAAAGATTCACAAGTTGACTCGTTCTGACCCAGCCTTATAAATGTTTTGCCCTGGTGAAAGCTGGAGTGAACCTCTCCTCAGGTTATATGCCTTTGGAGCAGCCTCAAGGGCTTTTGAGCCTTTGGAGCTAATATGAAGAATGTGTTGCTTTAGGACAGGCCTAATTCAGCCAAATTCATTTATTCATATATTAATATTTGTGAGCAGATACTACCTAGGAGTTAGAGAAACTAAGTCTGTGCTGCTATAACAAAATACTTGAGACTGGGTAATTTTTAAAGAACGGAAATTTATTTCTCATAGAGCTGGAGCTGGGAAGTCCAAGATCAAGGTGTGGGCAGATTTGGCATCATCTGGGTGACCTCATGTGGTGGAAATGATGGAAGGGCAAGAAGGGGATTAATGCAGTGAGGGTGGAAGAGTGAACTTGCCCCCACGAACCCTTCTATGAGGCACTAATCCATTCATGAGAGTGGAGCCCTCATGGCCTAAGCACCTGCTAAAGGCCCCACCTCTAAATATTGCTGCATTAAGGGTTAAGTTTCAACATGGGTTTTGGTGGAGACACCATCATTCAAACCATAGCAAATACAAAGATAGATAAGATCCAGTTTCTGCTCTTAAGAGCTCATGCAGCGAGGTGAAGGTCTTAGAGAGAGAGGGGGAAGAGACAGCATATATGTAGATGCTGATGGCACAGTGTGATCCTGCTAGACAGAGGTAACAAACAAAGCATACGTAGGGAGCACAGAGGAGGCACCTCACCCTGGAGTGGTGTTAGTAAAGGCTTTTTGGAGAGAAGGATGCTTGGATTCAGTTTTGAAGGAAAAACAGGCATTTGCCAGGCAAGGGAGAAGAGGATTCCAGGAAGATGGAATGGGATGTACAAAGGTACAGAGTCAAGAGAAAGCATAGGGGACTATTCTGTCTGGAGCTTGTGGTAAGAGATTAGGTTGAAGATGACAGCAGGGGCACAATTGTGAAGGGCCTTGAGCGTTATGCTAACAGTTTGCAGTCTATCTTCTGGGAAGATATTAAAGGTGGGAGTGGGGCAGCTGGCTGATATGGGGATCCGAACCCTTGACCTTGGTGTTATAACACTGCACTCTAACCAGCTGAGCTAACCAGCCAGTTCCCTAAATGTGTGTTTAAGAGAATATGTAGAATTTTGAGGAAAGATCCCTGAGAGTGAGTGGCAAGTTGACAATTGGAGAGGCCTAGGAGGATGAGGAGTTAAATTTGGAAGTGCTGTTGGGTGACCACATGTGATGGAGAAGGCATGAGCCAAAGAAGACTCCAGGTTCCTGGCGTGGGTGCTGAGGGCGGTGCTGCTGGCAAATGGGAAAGGCGGGAGGAGGAACAGTTTTCTTTAGCAGAGAAGCTCATGAGTTCTCTGAACACACTGAATTGGGGGAGCCTGTGGGACGTGCAAGAGGAGCAGCCCAGTGAGCAATGGGCCCTGCAGGTCTGTGCTCAGGAAGAGGCGCCAGTCCAAAGATGGCAGCTACAGCCAAGGGAGTAGAAGAGAGTGCCCAGCAGTGTATGCAAGTGAGGAAAGGAGAGGCCCAAGAATGCCAGGAGCAGCCACTCTCAAGAGGTGGCTGAGGAAGAAGCCGTGAGGACTGAGGTGGAAACTGAGAGGAGTGGCGCTGTGAAAGTCAGGGAGAGTGAAGCAGGGCTGCTGTGGAGTGAGTGAGGGCGGAAGAGTCTTTCTGAGCTTCAATCTACAAATGGCAGTGGAGGCCCCGGGGGCCTGCCCTAGAAGGGAACAGCGCTCTTCCTGGCCCTCTGGGCTGGATCCTTCAGCAGCCTCTGGCCTTCTTTCTGGAGTCCAGCTCACTCCCCTCCAGGACCTCCGGCAGGATTTCCCCCCAGGCACTCAGTATTTTGTCATAAGCCACCAACACCAACAGTTGCTGGAAGTGACTCATCTCTTCTTGGTCTGTTAGAACACCCATCAGCAAATCAGTATTCTTTCCAGGTTATTTTTTTCTTTCTAATATATCACTTTCCCACTACATTTAAAAAGAAAAAAAAAATTTTTCTCACATAATTCTCTTACTCTAATTGTTTTTCTGCTTTTAAACATCTATGTTGCTAGGAGTGCCCCTGTGCCCACCTTTTATTAATGTGAAATATGCTTTGTCCTGTGCTCTGGCAAGTAAGGGTTTAATCAATTCATTTATTTACGGAATGCCCGCTTTGTCCCAGGCCCTGGACCTGATGCTGTGTCTACACTTAAGGAACAGCCTGAGGGTAACTTGGGAAGATCAGAGAAGTGCCCTCCCCACACTGCCCTCTCCTAGCGCCCTTTTATCTTGTCCTCCATAGTTTTCAAAGTGTGGAGGGCCCAGCGGGAGCTCAGCTGCCTGATGGATGCCAACAGCATGGGATGAGGTGGCAGCAGTTCCTAATCATTTTTGAGTCAAATGAGGATATGCCCTGGAAGGGGAACTTCAAAAGGAAGCAGATCCCCATTGTAAACATCACCTTCAACCATGCCAATCATTTGTCTCCCCTTGTGTTTCTTTAAACACACATGTAGTTTCATTCAAAGCAGTGAGGCAGCGACTTAAGTTGCTGGAAAAGGGAGAAATAGGACAGCCAGAGTATGGTAGCTTTGCCAATGACTGCTATGCATCTCTAGTGAGTCACTGTCTTCAGTAAATGCAAGCAAGAATCCAAGGTGAATGGAGGCTCTCAAGAGTGACAGTGGGTATGTCCCAGGAGATGGCAGCGTCTTCTCATCTCCTTCCCCATCTGATACCCAAGGAAGACATCTATACAAATAACATTTCCATAATGCTTTTTAGTTTACCAAGCGCCTTTCCCCCCAGATATTTTAGTTCACCAAATCATATTAAAAAAAGAGGTAAACTATTTATTTGGGTAAAAGTAGATATTTCTTCTAGGTACTGAGGAAATGTTTGAAATCATTATATGGAAAATGAGACTTGAAGTAGTGGAAAAAAGAGGTAGATTTTATCTGTAACACTATGGAACTACTTCCATAGTTGAATAAGCAGGTTTGCAAAATAACATACAGTACGATGCGATTTATATTGGGGTGGGGGGGAAGAGGTGAGGAGAAAATAATAGTTAATACTTTATAGTACTTACCATGTGTCAGACACTGTTTTAAGTGCTTTACCTGGAGAACTCATTTGATCCTCAAAACAACCCTATGAATCAGGTACTATTATTATTTCCATTTTACAGATTTTAACACTGGGGCATGGAGAGGTTAAGTGTCTTGCCCAAAGCCACACAGCTTGTAAGTGGTGGAGCAAGGATTTAAACCCAGGCAGTTTGTCTGCAGATTCTGGACTTCAAGCTCTGAAATATTTCCACAGGTACAGCTATATGAATTTAAGTGCTTAGAAAAAAATGTCAGAAAGGGCCGGCCTGTGGCTCACTCGGTAGAGTGCGGTGCTGATAACACCAAGGCCACGGGTTCGGATCCCATGTAGGGATGGCCGGTTCGCTCACTGCCTGAGCATGGTGCTGACAACACCAAGTCAAGGATTGAGATCCCCTTACCGGTCATCCTTTAAAAAAAAAAAAGAAAAAAATGTCAGAAAGATACATGCTAAACTGAAAATTGTGGTCATCATTGCAGAGAGACCATGAATTAGAGGTGGGGCAGGGTTAATTCAAACATGCCAATAGCTACAATGTTTGAAGTTTTATGTTTCATTTTGTTTTCCCCAAAGGGAATGATTTCATGTTATTCCTATAGTTAAAGTATTTAGAAATAATTTTAAAAATATTAAAAAAAAAATCAATCTTGGGGTCAATGCAGTTGGTTCTGAATAAAATTACAAGATTATGCTCTTCAACCTAAAGGTCACATTGACTTTGGTGTCATTATCAGAGGAATTAATTATTTCATCTTTCCTCTTGGTCAGTCTCATGACATCTGATGAAATCTTATTTGAGAGATTAGGTAAAAAGTTGTCTCAGATTTTATCTGTAAAAATGGGAGGCATATTGGTAAATGTATTATATTTCAGGGCTGAAATGTCTTTCAGAGTTCAGAAACTGAAGCCCCAGTGGCCACAACAGATCAAATACTATATTAAGTATTAAACAAGTCAAAAAAGGATTTGCTATGTAATTACAAAGATGCTAGTTAGCTCAGTTGGTTAGAGTGCCACCTTATAACCCCAAGGTCACAGGTTCAGGTCCCCATATTGGACAGTCGCCAACAAGAAGAAAACAAAATACAAAAATGAAGTAAAACTTTTAAAATCTGATAATAAACTAATAATTAGGAAATAACAGAGTATTAGGGTATTTAGAGAAACAGAATCAATAGGAGATGATAGACAGATAGAGATATATTTAAATCTCTGTGTCTGTATACATATGAAGAGGGAGAGAGAATGAGAGAGATATACACAAGGGTACTTCAAAAAGTTCATGAAAAGATTTGTATTATCTTTTAATTCAATTTTTCCATGAACTTTTTGAAGTACCTTTGTATTTATTTATTTTAAGGAACTGGCTCACACAATCTTGACATCTGATATCAGTAGGTCTGGACGACTGGAAATTCAGGTAAAAGTTGACGTCGTGGTCTTGAGTCCAAATGCAGGGTAGACCAGTAGGCTGAAAACTCAAGCAGGGCTCTTCTTTTTGGTGGCTGGTCAGTATGGGGACCCAAACTCCATGTTATAAGGCTATGCTCTAACCAACTGAGCTAACTGGCCAGCCCCCAGACACAGGGTTTCTATGTGGAAGTCTTGAGGTGGAATTGCTTCTTTTTTGGGAAACTTGTCTTTGTTCTTTTTTTCTTATTATTTTTTAAACATTTGATTATTTTTGGTTTTGCTTGTTTTTGTGTGTATGTCTTTGCTCTTAAGATCTTCAACTGATTGGATGAGGTCCACCCATTTATGGAGGGTGATCTGTTTTACTTAATGTCAACTGATTGTAAACGCATCTACAAATACCTTCACAGCAACATCTAGACTAGTGTTCAAACAAACAACTGGGCACTGTAGACTAGTCAAGTTGACATATGAAAATAACCATCTTGAGCAGATTCCAATTTGAACTAAATTCTGGCTGTTCAAAAATATGTTAGACATATGCAAGTGTAGTTGTTTTTTAATTTAGGATAACTAAAGTTTTAATTTGCTCATTTTTAATTTAATTTAAGAAGCTCAGTTAGTCAGTCATTTGAGTAAAATCTTTGTACATTTGCAATATATTTAGCCATTCTAATCACTACTTTTGCCTAACACAAGTTGGGCTGTGAAGTGATTCTGAATTATTTCATGGCAGCTGAAAGAACATCAGCTAAAATGATGCAATCGAATCTGCGAAGCCCAATAGGAAACACACTGGTGAACTTATTGCTGTCACCTCGCATTTTCAATTTTCCTTCTAGCTGAAAATAGTTAACATGCACAACATGCTCTACTGTTCTACAGTGAAGATGGTCACCAATGAGGTGTTTTCACAATTTAACATGATCTTTCACTTCCATCTCTGATATCCTACCTATAGATTCATCAAATTACACCAATGATTTCAGGATAACCTCTACCCCATGAGTCCAGATTCCAAATAAATTATGAATTGGGCATATGAGGATATTAATAAATGTGGTAATTATGACCCTTGGCATTATTGCTGAACTTTAATACTGATTGCACTGATGATGTATTACTAAATGCATCAATACTTCGTAACTGACAGATAAACTGTGGGAAAGCTAGTGAACATTTTTCAGATTTATAACTATCAGTTTAATTAACAAAGGATTATTCAGATTGTTACTTTAAATAAGAAAATTATATGTGCCACCTAAAGATACTTGGTATCTTACTACACATGAAGAAAATTAGGCTCAGAGAAGTTAAGACACTTCCTTGACGTCACCAGCAAGCAGCAGACCCACTCTAGGGCCTGAGCTCTTTCCGCTATAGGCACAGTTTCTAAAACACAGAAGGAATTAAAATGCTTGCTCTCGAATTTCTTACATAAAAAAGGTGATCTGTTCCTATCTCATCTTGCTTTTGATTTCCTTTCTCACCATTAGCACTGTTGTGAGGGCAAAGGTCTTTCCCCACAAATACGGCCTTTCTTCTCAGGAAAGCACATTGTGTTGGGCTATTTTCATTGTGCTTTTATTACATTGCAGTTTGCCTTTGGGAAGATCGAATTTAAACCTGCTTCTCAGTTAACTTTTCTTTTTCTAAATTACCTCTGGAACAGACTAGGAACCACAAGGAGTGCCTCTGTGATGGGGGTGCTGGGGCTGGAGGCCAGGGAGGAGGAAATGCCTCCCTGCCAAGTGGGATCTCAAAAGGATGGACAAGTGTCTTTAGTTACAATTGGGAATCCTCTCCTTCCCTCCTCTGATGATGTGTGTAAGCTGCAGTTGCTGCACAATTTTGACTACACAGGCACTGAGGTCAGTGTTGCACTGTGGGGCTTTCTCCATTTTCAAGTTGTCAGGAAGACAAATCAGTATTTTACAGTCATAGAGCTATGCTAGATATGTGAAAGACTGCATGGTTCTACCTTTGGATCGTATTCGTAAACTGAAAGGGTGCTCACCATCTAGTCCTGCATTTTTCTGACATTTTTTGTAGCACAACTCTTCAAATTCTTAATTGCAAATCCAGTAAACAAAACCAAGAAAAGAGGTGCTGCTTTGATACAGCTCCTAGTGTTACTGACAGGCCAGGCTCGGCTTACCCTCTCGCATTTGTATAAATGACCTGAAAAGTCCAAAAGTTGGTGCAAGGATTGGAAGGTTTATTCAGATTACC
>NW_007740833.1:2799-4883 GCF_000696425.1 Galeopterus variegatus | reverse complement strand
GGATTGGAAGGTTTATTCAGATTACCGGTACTCAACTAAATGTCTAACCAAGCAAACAAACGAATAGAAGAGGAACAGTGGGGTCCAGTTTATCCTAGTCCCAATCCACGGGGCCAACCTATTTCACTGACAGTAATTGATAAAAGCAGTTCCCCCCACTGTTTCTAGCATAAAGAAGAAAAGTATCAACTAGATTTAAATCAGAGAAACAAAACATAGCCAGGAGCCCTCCAGGGTGCACCTAGCGCACCTATACAGAACAGCAGAAGAGGGCTCAGAAAATCAGAAACAAACCATAGCTGTGAGCCCTCCAGCGTGCACCTACACAGTAGTGGATACAATCCAACCAAACAGCAGAAGAGGGCTTAGAAAATCAGAAAAAGGTAAAGAGAATAAAGCATGGCCTTGTCAGAATTTAGGCCAGGGACTCCAGGAGAGATCTACCAGCAGCAGAGGCATGGGGGCAAAGTAGTCCCAGTGGCCACTTGCCTCTTGCAGCTAGAGTCTTCTCTGATGCCCAAAGCTTTCCAATTTTTGCCAGTGATTAAATTAGGCTCTCGGATTCCAAAGTCATAGAAATGAACAATGTACCCAGCAGTAAAGCAAGAATCCACTTTATTAAAAGAGGAGATAGACTTATGCATAAGGGGGGTAGCAGCAGTACGGTTAGCCCCCCGGAAGAGAGCTGTTCAGAGTCTTTTATAGGGAAAGGAGTTAAGGGGTGGCAGGCCAGCGTCACTGGAGGTGGTCCATTCTGTTCTTCCTGGTTGCGTCAAGGGTGCATGCTCAGTAGGCAGTGGTGTTCATCATTGTCACCCAGGAGGGTCATTGTAGCAGTCACCTTGAGGCTTTGTGCACAGGTGGGAATTCCTAAAGGGGTCTTAAGGTTAATCTGCAACTTTTACAATTATAGTAAACAAGCCTTGGGGAGGGGTTTTGCAACTCAGTAAATATCTGTTTTCTCTCTTATCTCAGTCTATTTTGTCAGGGCAGCTCATGGGGTAATCATTTGCCCTGAGGGGTCTCATGACTGAGGAGTGGAAATGTAACAAAGTGTCCTCTGCAGGGAAAATGGAGTCAGTTTGGTTCACAGGCCTAGCCTTATTCTGTTTCACTAGGCTCTCCTGGTAGGCCTTGGTATTTCCTTGAAGCCCCCGTTTAAAACCTTACTGTTACTAATCTGCCCTTTCCCTTTACTAATTTAACAAAAATGTGTCGAGCAAATGCTATGTAGCTAACAGTATACTAAGTTTGGGAAGAACCTTGGGCCTTAAATATAAGTATAAATCTGGTCCCTATCTTATCAGGGAAGACAGATAATTACAACACAACATAGTAAATTCAATGATACAAATTACCTGTGATATGGAGGCATGGAATGAGGGCTCCCTAATTCAGTCCAGGGATACTGAATTTGAGCAACTTACCTAGGAGGGCAGTTAGCTTGGGAGGGTGTGGGGAAAAGTATAATCCAGACTTTAGGATGGAGTGGGTAAGTAAGTAGGGTGTACATTCTGGAAGCTACCCCTGAATAAGCTGGAAGTGGTTTTACATAAGATAGTGAAGCGGAACTGGTGACGAGGTAGGCATGGAGGGGCTGCAGCCTTGTCGTGCGTGATCCTTCAGAAGAGAGGGAGCCACTGAAAGCTTTTCAACTGGGCACCAGTTCAAATTTGAGTTTTAGATTGTCAACAGGGACCATGAATTTGATGAGAACAGTAAGGGAGGTAGGAAGGCAAGTCAGGAGAGTATAACAGTTCTTTGACAGAGAATATAAACGCAGGAGCAAGTTTATAGGGAAAATTATGCATTCATTTTGAGGTTTCAGGAATAGTCATGGAGAGATGTCCAGTGAGTCTGGATGGGTATCTTGAATCTGAAGCACTAGAGCAAAAGAATACACTATGACCCTACATACATAGAAAGGGAGTGGAGAGAAAAGGTTTTGGAAAAGGGTAACTGCTCAACTCTGATTTTTGGTCAATTTTTATTTTCTTCATACTTTTCTGTACAATAAGCATATATTACTTTTACAACCAGGCAAAAGTGTAGTTATTTTAGATTTATCTTCTAAACTTTGCTCT
>NW_007740833.1:0-1867 GCF_000696425.1 Galeopterus variegatus | reverse complement strand
GCGCACTGTAGCAGTGCGCCACCGGGCCGGCCCTGCTCTATCTCTTTTCTTTTCTTTTTTTTATCCAAATTGGGACCATATCACATTTAGAATGTCCCGCATTTTCACTAAAAACTTTATTTGGGAACAATTAATGCTTTCAAAAGAATATTTAAAGGCAAATGTAAAAATTTATCAGTCTTCTTACACCAAACTTCATAATGGGTCCTTTGTGGATAAGGTAAAATAGAAAAATCTCTTGAGAATAAACCAGTGTTGACAGCACATCAAGTGCTCTCTTGGAGTAATCACAGGCAGCCTAAATGTTCTCTTGATCACTCGTGACGGTAGAACAAATGTAAAGCTGATATCTAATTCAGGGTGTCTTCTCAAAGTGACTCACAGGAGTGTGATGAGGGCACAGGCTTTTCTGACATTGCTTGATTCTGAGAATGCTTTTTGCCTAAAAGCAGTAAAGGTGGGTAGTCTTTACTTGAACTTTCTTGCCACAGCCAAACATACAATCTGTGATTAATTTTGTCTACCAAATTGATAGCTGAACTTAATAGAACATACGTATTTCAAAAGCTATCTTTAAGCATTTGCTACTTTCATTAGAGGGAGGAATCAGAATAATTCATTCAATATCACCATTATATTCCATGAGTTATTTTTCTTTCCTTTTTTTTTTTTTTTTTTAAAGATGACTGGTAAGGGGATCTCAACCCTTGACTTGGTGCTGTCAGCACCATGCTCAGCCAGCGAGCGAACCGGCCATCCCTATATGGGATCCGAACCCGGGGCCTTGGTGTTATCAGCACCGCACTCTCCCGAATGAGCCACCGGCCGGCCCGAGTTATTTTTCAATAAGCTCAAAGCAACTTACAAATTTTAAAAATTCTTTACTACAGCACTGCTAGCTTATTTTGATCCATAAAAGGTCTGTAAAGTTAACACACTGTGTAAACATGTCAATGGCACATATTCCTAGCAACCTGTACTTCTTTTATCAATAGAGGTAAGTGCAATGCTTGGATAAGTAGTCTGATTCAATGTCAAGTTTTCTAAAGAACAAAATTTCTCCAGGGCTAATTCAACATATTAACTTTAGCTTTCTAGATTGTGGGTAGAGGTAGCTGTTGTGTTGGATTTTGCACATCTCAGAAAGGCAGGTAGAACTACTGTCAGGAAAACATAAACAGCCTTAGCACTAAAAATCTGTTTCTGAATGGGTTCATTTCCTAAAGCAGAGAAACTGGCCAGTACACACAATATAGACTTGGGAGAGACACAACTTGAAGATGTTATTTCTATCTTTTGACAAAAAGATAAAACCTAAAGAATATTAGAACTTGTTTTCTAAAGCCACATACTAGGCTTTTATGTGAAACTCCTGATTTTTAACTCAGAAACCCTAAGGAAGTTTAGGGAATGATAAAAAACCAAATGCAGTGAATCAGACCAGTTATCTAAGCGTGAGTTCCATTTCCAGTGCACGACACAGACGAACAACATAACTTGATTAGTGTGGTGTTTCTCAAGTGTGCTTGAATCACCTCAGGCACGGCCTACAAATAAAGATTCTGAGACCCATTCTCTTCAGACTCTGGCTCAGTAGGTGGTAGGTCTGAATTGGGGGCCAAGTACCTGTATGTTAAGCACCGTAACTGATTCTAATAATTAGGCAAGTTTGGGAAACACAGGATAGTGGGGGAAAACAGGAACAATACCAACACCGCTCCAGTCCCCTCAAAGACTGCCTGCCAGCCAAACACCTGAGAATGAAAAACATTCAATTGAAAGAGAGGAATTATCTATAGAACACTGTTTATTTCAAGTCCAAAACACAAAATTACTCATTTTTCTCAACAGACCGCATAATTTTTAC
>NW_007740832.1:27874-28201 GCF_000696425.1 Galeopterus variegatus | reverse complement strand
TTGGTGCAAATAAATTCTTTCTCTTATTTTGTTTGCCTCAGTTGCTTCTTTTCGGTCAACACGAGCATGAGTTCTGGAAGTCTACGGTCCTGGGTGTGAGTCAGCATTCTCCATTTACAAGTAGAGACATGTTTCTTAATCTCTCCGAGTCACGGTTTCCTCATCTATGAATAGGGTAATACTATAAAATCTATTCTAAAAGTTTTTGCAAAATCAAAAGGAAATAAATCTTGAAAAGAGAATAGAATCAAATATGGCACACAATAATTACACAATGTTAACAGAAAGGAAAGAAGGAAGGAAAGAAAGTTGGTTTTTAGTGAGAAG
>NW_007740832.1:24289-24738 GCF_000696425.1 Galeopterus variegatus | reverse complement strand
GTAAAAAAGCAATTTAATGGAGATAGGATAGTATTTTCAATAAATAATGCCGGTACAATTGAACATCCATAAGCAGGAAAAAAAGGCTTTAACCTATATGTTACATTTTACACAAAAATCAATTCTAAAAGAACTATAAAACCTAAATGCAAAACATAAGAACCATAAAACTTGCAGAAGAAAACATAAGTGAAATCTTCATGACCTTAGGTTAGGCAGAGTTCTCAGATATGACACCAAGAGCTTAATCCATATAAAGAAAAAAAATGATAAATTGGATTTCATTGAAACTAAAAACTTTGTCTCTATGAAAAACGATCCTCAGACATTAAGACAAGCCACAGACTCACGTATCTGACAAAGGATTTCCAGAGTATATAAAGCACTGTTAAAACTCAACAATAAGAAAACAAACAACCCAGTTTAATAATTGGCAAACATTTAAATAG
>NW_007740832.1:0-23462 GCF_000696425.1 Galeopterus variegatus | reverse complement strand
AAAGTTAAAATTATAACAATAGAGAACAGATCAGGGTTTCTAGAAGTTGGGGAGGAGGGAGGATTTCACTAACAAATAGAGGCTGTATGAGAGAGACTTTTGAGGTGATGGAACTGTTCAACATTTTAATTTTGATAGTGGTTACACAATTATATACACTTGTCAAAATCATAGAACTGTACTCCAGAAAATGTGAATGTTAATGTACGTAAATTAAAAGTAAATTTTTAAAAGTCACTGAAAAATTTTAAAAGAATAGGGATATATTTGACCAGGGTCTGTCTAACTTTATAAATGATCGATTTATTGGTCACTTCATTGGTGCACAAGGTTCAGATGCACCCTCTCACTTATTCATTCATTCATTCTGTACAAAATATCTGTTGAACAATGTGTCAATCAAACTCCCTTGATTCTATTCCTGACATACCTCAAAGCCCTCTCCTCTTCTTTTCTACTGTTCCAGTCTTACTTTGGGCCCTCTTTATTCTCTCTACTATAATATTCCCCAAACTTCCAAACTGGACTCCCTATCTGTAGCATCAACCCCCCTAGGCATTCTCCTGCTGCCACTGAAATGATTTTTCTAAAGAGCAAGTAAGATCTCCTGGCTTAAAACTCAACAGAATTTTTCAAAAATTCAGTGGTTCTTCATAGCCTAATGATAGCACCCAAACTCTTTTTATCATTGCTTATGAATATTTATGGGGTACAAAGCTGACTGTCACCACTTGTGCCCAAGATGTGATGGCTGGATCAATACCATCATCATGTCCATTACCACAAATTGCGAT
Organism: Galeopterus variegatus; assembly: GCF_000696425.1. Lineage (NCBI taxonomy): Eukaryota > Metazoa > Chordata > Mammalia > Dermoptera > Cynocephalidae > Galeopterus > Galeopterus variegatus. Next base: position 22,668 of record NW_007740832.1, on the reverse strand, counting down.
TATTCCCCATGTCCCCCACCGAAATAATCCCCAACCTCCCTCCTCCCCACTTCCCGCACCCTGCTCTGCAACCGTTGGTGTGTTCTCTCCCTCTGCAAATCCAATTTACCACTGTGGTCTTTCTGTCCTTCCTTCTTTCTCTTTTAGCTCTCGCTTATGAGTGAGGATATGCAGAATTTTTTCTTCTGTGCTTGGCTTATTTCACTCAACATAAGTTTCTCCAAACTCATCCATGTTGTTGTGCATGTTCCCAAACTCTTTAGCCTGGTACCCAAGGACCTACATGATCTAACTTCTCCTTAATCTTTTAATCTCTTCACTGTTGTATCTACCCTCATGCCATACACTCTAGTATTAAGCTATTACGATTCCTCAAACATATGGTAGGTTGCACTCTTGGTCAAAAAATTCACTGCACTTTTCCGTGGGAGGATTATATGTCTCTGCCCCAATAATGTCAAGTTTGGCCTTGTGACTCACCTTATCAAATAAAGTGTGAGTGGAAGAGAGACATGCTATTGCAGAGCAGAAATTTAAGAATTAACACATGGTTCCACCATCTCTCTTCTCTCTGCCACCAGCAATGAACATATAATGTGGATTAAAAATAAACCTTCATTGTCATAAGCCACTGATATTCGGGAGTTCTTTGTCACCACAGCATAACTTAGCCTAAGCTGACTGAAATACTTGGATTATAAGTACCATAATTGTTCACTTTGTAATCTCTGTGCATAGTACAGACACATAACTGGCATCCAATACACATCGGTTCAATTAATAAATATAATGACCCCTGAGCCTTTGCACATGCTATTCTCTCTGTATAGAGTGACCATCCAGGATTCCTCACTTGCCCAACTCCTCCCCGAGTCTAATCATAAAGATCTCCTCTAAGAAGACTTCCCTGCCCATCTGTCTTAGCTCCTTTGTGCTGCTATAACAAAATACCACAGACTGCATAATTGATACACAGTAGAAATTTATATTTCACAGTTCTGGAGGCTGTGGAGCTCAAAATCCGGGCAATAGCATTTGGTATGTTCTGAGGACCTTCTTACTATGTCCTCACACAGCAAAATGTGGCAGGGCAAAAAGGACCTAAGCTACTTCCCACCAGCCATTTTACAAGGCAATAACACATTCTTGAGGGTGAAGCCCTTATAACATAATCACTTCCTGCAGTGGATTGAATGTCCCCCCAAAACTTAATCCCCACTGAAACAGTGTTAGGAGAGTGGGAAATCCTATTACAATAATCGAAAGGTGGGGCCTTGAAGAGGTGATTACATTGTGAGGACCATGCCCAAGTAAATGGGTTAATCCACATTAGTGGAGGTCAAGCGCATGGATATTAGGGCTTTAAAAGAAAAGGGATGAAGATTAAGCCTTCTCTCTGCTTCTGTCATCTGCCATGTGATATCCTCCTTTGCTGTTAAGGGTCACTACTCACCAAAAAGGCTCTCACCAGATGTGTGCCTTGATATTAGGACTTCCCAGCCTCCAAACTGTGATCAATAAATAATTTTGGTTCATAAATGACCCAGTTACAGGTATTTCCTTATAAGTAACAGAAAGGGACTAATATACTTCCCAAAAGTCCCCAACCCTAATGACCACCACAATGGGGATTAAGTTTCAACACGTAAATTTTGGGGGACATTCAGACTATAGCACAATCGCTTCCTCCTTCCCAAAGCATCTGTGTATATTTCTGCTCTCATGATAATTGTCTGTCCCTCTGCTCTGATTTTGAGACTTGTAGGCAGAAACAGGTCAGCCTCACCTTGGTGGCTCCTGTGCCCAGCACAGTGCCTGGTCAAAAACAAGGGGATTTATGAATGAATTAATGAGTGAGAGCCTGGGGAGTTTTCAATTCTTCCAAGTAACAACAAGTAGCTCTCTGCACTACTTCTCGTTACAGTCTCTGTAATCCACTTACCCTACTGCACATGGAAGGATCTGCTGTACTCTTTTCACATCACCATTTTTGGCAGCTTCATGGATTTTTCCCAGCTGTTTGAGTTGATCTGGTAGCTCAGCCGAAAGCCGATTTTCTTTCTCAACCAAACTGCGTCTGCGCTCTCCTCCTGCAGCCTGGTGGAGGTGCCCCATCTTGACTCTTTATTCTGCCTTCAAAAGTCAAAAAGCTTCTTCATTGTAGAAGACAGCAGCTTCAGAGGCCCGTCCCCTCACCTGGCCCCTTGGCTCTTACCCACTTCTGAAGCCCATATGAGCTAATATTACTCAATACTCTTATGTAGAATCCAACTTCTCTGCCACAACAGCACCACTCAAAAGCCTCCCTTTCAGAACGGTAACCAAGCAGCAGGTCTAAACACAACTGAGCATGTGCACAGCGCCCTGGTGCTCAAGAGTTCTAAGAGAGCGTGTGCAGGCCCGGGTTGACCAATGGTTGCTGAGTGTTGTCAGCAGTCACTAGGGAGATTGAAAGTTGGTTCTCATGGGCGATGTGTTGCCCTGGCTACAGATCAGTTCTTTCCTAAGCTTGAAGCAACCTTAACCATACGTTTTCAGCTGAAAATGTTCAAGCTTACGTTTGAGTTTCAGGAAATTTTAAGTTAAAGGGGATACAACATTGAAATGCATAAAAATAGCTCCACTTACTCAATATAGAGATTTACAGAATTGAATGCAAGACGGATATTTTCAAGGATTAATAAAAGCATTTCATACTGGTATAAGTTTCCCATGAGCCCTTAAGTGTTCTATTGTACGATTTCCTTCCTTCACAGTTGCTTCTTTTTTAGAGGAGGGAAGGAAAACTTTCACCGACATTAAGTCTAAGACTTCAAATTGAAACCTGTCCTGTTGCTCAGACTGGCAGGTTAAGAGGACATTTTTAAGCATAAAAGGGTTCTGAGAGACAACAGAAAGTGTCTGCGACATAACAGGTATTAAGGTTATGCATGAAGAATAGGTGGATTGACTGAATAATTAAATAGAGTTGACGGGTTCAATAATTTTAATAAAAATTTCGTAAAGTTAAGCAATACTTTTGGATGACTGGTAATCCTATGTATGTTTGCTTTTTGTTTCCAAAACAATACAAACAAAATGATTAACATATAGTTGTCTGCTTAAATGGGATACACCTGTACACAGCACAAACATACGTGTAGAACCAAACGTGTACATAATAAAGTCTACATGCACGGAAATAATATTTCCCTTTACTTCTGATGTGGCTGAAATTGGCAGAACATACAGATCCACAGAAAATAACAATGATCGAAAGTGGGAAATTATTTTGATTTCTGCAACGTTCACATTCCTACACTTCCCCACGATAATCTCCTTCCAAGGAATGACTAGCCGAAACCGTTATCCATGTTGCGTGTAGAAATCACACATACGAAAAAGGAAAAAGGAATTTCACTTTGAATTCAAATTTCCAGAAATAACTGCACATTCATTTTTCTTCTTTGGTACATATATTCGGCTAACTTAAGACCATAATCTGTTTGTGCATGTGTTTAAGCAATCTTTGTTCTCACTTAATATACCAAATTATATCTTCACCTGTCTACATACAGCTGTATCGACTTCAAAAATGTAAATAAATAAACTGCATACGTGGGATGGAATGGTGTGTGACCACATTCCATCCCGTGTATGCAGTGTATTTATTTACATTTTTTATAGAACCTATTATACGGTATCTTCTTAACGCATTGCTGTTTGAAGCAGTCATGAGAAAAGCAACTCACATGCATCTCTCATCATTACATTTAGATATTTTAGTAGAAGGTAATTGATGGGTAAAAGGCATAAACATTTGTTAAATGCAGTCCTCCCCACCAACGTTCCTACTAGTATACTCATATACAGCTTAAATTTTAAGCAACAGCATAGGAACCACTGCTCTTCATCATGAAATCTTTGCAGAGGGGACACCATTTCTAAATTCTTGCCCATATCTGGGCGTTTCTGGATTTTCCATGCCATTTTGTTCATTTACCTGTATTTTCAGCTGTTAGTGAACTACTCATTTGCAGACAATTGGAACACGTTTTGATCTCTAAAACGGCAAGTATTTGCTCATCACACTACAAAGGTTGTCTTAAAGTCACCCCAACAGTAAAAGATAGCATGCGTTACTCAAAAACTTTTAAACTTCCATATTTTTATTGGCCTGAAGTAAAAAAGGATGCATTTTAAAAGAGCTCACATTTTCAAATACATGAGTTTCCCTATACAACAATGTGGAGCTAACTTCATGGTTAAGGGTTTCCTTCTCTCATCCTTCAGTAAGAATCACATAGGAATAGATGTAGACTGATTTACAATGCATATTGGAGTTGATTCAAAGAATTTTCAGCCCCCACAACTTGATGTATCCTGGGAATTTTACACCCCATGTACTTTCTTTTACCTTTCATTCTTTAATAGTGTTTGAAAACATGTACTTGACAAAAATTACGCTGTATGGACTTCATTTTGATAGGTAAGTCACTTCACGGTCTTCAATAAAGTGCTTTCTAAGGAGAATTCTAAAGGCATCGAACACCAGCGAAAGTTTTGTTTCTGTTTTGCTGCTCCGTTACACGGTTAGGGCACTTGAACCCTGCAACATTTCTCAGTCCCACCTTCTAATGAAGCTTTGGAGGGATGAAAGCATAGCATCATCTGCAGCAGGAGAACTCAGTCCCAGTCAGGGAGAGCCCAGAATCGTGTGCTTTCTCCCTCATCCACCTCGACTCCTCCTCACCTGCCAACACTGCCTGGCTCCGCCCCCTAATTTACGTTCCACTCTGTCATCCACGTCCCCTACGCAAAATGGAAGGATCAGCTGTACTCTTTCGAAATCACCCTTTCTGGCAACCAGATGGATCTTTCGGACGATGCATGAGTCGGATCTCCTAGCTCAGCGGAAAGCGGATTCTCTTTCTCAAACAATCCGCGTTCGTGCTCGGCTCCTGCAGCCTGGTGGAGGTGCCTGAGAGTGACTCTCTCTTCTGCCCTCAAAAGTCAAAAAGCTTCTTAGGGGTAGAAGACAGCAGCTTCAGCGACCCATCCCCTCAACTGGCCCCTTGGCCCTTAAACACTTCTGAAACCTGTATGGGAAAATATTTCTCCATACTATATTGTAGAAGCCAAAATCTCTGCCACAACAGCACCACTCAAAAGCCTCCCGTTGGGAACGGTAACCAAACAGCAAGTCTAAGCACAAGTGAGCATTCGCACAGAGCCCTGGTGCCTTAGACTTCTAACACAGTGCGTCCAGGGGACTGGGGAGGACCAATGATTTCTGAGTGACGTCAGCAGTCACTATATAGATTGAAAGTTCGGTCTCATTGAAAATTTGTTGCCATGGCTACACAGCAGGTCCTTTCTAAGCAGGGCCTGGCTCCACCCAATAGTTCTCGATCCACTCTGTCATCCATGTCCCCTACGCCGCAGGGAAGTATTAAATGTACTCTTTCCACATCACCCTTACTGCCAACTTGATGGATCTTTCCCAAGAAGTCTGAATTTGATCTCCTAGCTTTGCCAAAAGCCGATTGTCTTTCAACCCCAAACCGCGTCCGCACTCGACTCATGCAGCCTGGTAGAGCTTTCCGAGAGTGACTCTCTCTTCTGCCATCAAAAGTCAAAAATCTTCTTCATGGTAGAAGACAGCAGCTTCTGAGGCCCCTCCACTCACCTGGCGCCTTGCCCGTTACTCACTTCTGAAACCGGTATGAGCGAATATTACTCGAAACTATTTGTAGAAGCCAATCTCTCTGAGATAACAGCACCGCTCATAAGCCTCCCGTTGGGAATGGTAACCAAGCAGCAGGTATAAACAGAGTGAGCATTCCCACAGAGCCCTGGCACCCAAGAGTTCTAACAGGGTGCGTGTAGGGGCCTCAGGTGGACCAATGGTTGCTGAGTGATGTCAGCAGTCACTAGGTAGATTGAAAGTTCCTTCTCATCGGCTATTTGTTTCCATGGCTACACACCAGTTCTTTCCTAAGGTGACATGGCTCTGCCGCCTAGTTCGTGTTCCACTCTGTCACTCAAGTCCCCTACACCATAGGGAAGGATCAGATGTACTCTTTTCACATCACCCTTTCTGCCAACCTGATGGATCTTTACAAAGATGTCTGAATCTGATCTCCTAGCTCGGGCGAAAGTCGATACTCTTTCTAAACCAAACCGCATCCACACTCGATTCCTGCAGGCTGGTTGAGGTGCCCGAGAGTGACTCTCTCTTCTGTCCTCAAACGTCAAAAAGCTTCTTCATGGTAGAAGACAGCAGCTTCTGAGGCTCCTCCAGTCACTTTGCCCCTTGCCCCTTTCCAACTTCTGAAGACGGTATGAGTGATTACTACTCGATACTATTTTGTAGAAGCCAAAATCTCTGCCACAACAGCACCACTCAAAAGCCTCCCGTTGGGAACGGTAACCAAACAGCAAGTCTAAGCACAAGTGAGCATTCGCACAGAGCCCTGGTGCCGTAGACTTCTAAGACGGTGCGTCCAGGGGACTCGGGAGGACCAATGATTTCTGAGTGACGTCAGCAGTCACTATATAGATTGAAAGTTCGGTCTCATTGACTATTTGTTGCCATGGCTACACAGCAGGTCCTTCCTAAGCTGGGCCTGGCTCTGCCCACTAGTTTACGCTCCACTCTTTGATCCATGTCTCCTACACCGCACGGAAGTATCAGCTGAACTCTTTCCATATCACCCTTTTGGCATCCTCATGGATCTTTCCCAGATGCCTGAGTCTGACCTGGTAGCTCAGCTGAAACCCGATTCTCCTTCCGACCCAAACCGGGTCAGCGCTCGCCTCCTTGGCTTTGGCTCCGAGCCCTACTTCTCGTTGCACTCTGTCATTCATGTCCCCTACACCACACGGAAGGATCAGATGTACTCTTTCCAAATCACCCTTTCTGCCAACCTGATGGAACTTTCCCAAGATGTCTGAATCTGATCACCTAGCTTGGCCGAAAGCCGATTGACTTTTTCCCCCAAACTGCGTCGGCGCTCACCTGCTGCAGCCTGGTAGAGGTGCCCGAGAGTGACTCTATCTTCTGCCCTCAAAAGTCAAAAATCTTCTTCATTATAAAAGACAGCAGCTTCTGAGGCTGCTCGACTCACCTGGCCCCTGGCCCCTTACCCACTTCTGAAGCGGGTATGAGCGAATATTAGTCGATACTATTTTGTAGAAGCCAACCTCTCTGAGACAACAGTAACACTCAAAAGCCTCCCTTTGGGAATGGTAACCAAGCAGCAGGTCTAAACACAAGTGAGCATTCATACAGGGCCCCTGTGCCCAAGAGTTCTAAGAGGGCGCCTGCAGGGACCTCGGGTGGACCACTGGATGCTGATTGACGTCAGCTGTCCCTATGTAGTTTGAAAGTTCGTTCTTATTGGCTATTTGTTGCCATGGCTAGACAGCAGTTCTTTCCTAAGCTAGGCCTGGTTCCGCCCACTACCTCGCATTCCACTCTGTCATCCAAGTCCCCTACAGCACAGGGAAGGATCAGCTATACTCTTTCCACATCACCCTTTCTGGTACTCTAATGTATCTTTCTCAGATGTCTGACTTGGACCTGGTAGCTCAGCTGAAAGCAGATTCTCCTTCCGAACCAAACCTGGTTGGTGCTCCGCTCCATGGCTTTGGCTTTGCCAACTACTTCTCATTCCACTCTGTCATCCACATCCCCTACACCACACGGAAGGATCAGATGTTCTCTTTCCACATCACCCTTAGTGCCAACCTGATGGATCTTTATCAAGATTGTCTGAATCGGATCTACTAGCTTGGCCGAAAGCCGATTGTCGTTCTCCCCCAAACCGCGTCGGCGCTCGCCTCATGCAGCCTGATAGAGGTTTCAGAGAGTGACTCTCTCTTCTGCCCTCAAACGTCAAAAAGCTCCTTCATGGTAGAGGACAGCAGCTTCTGAGGCCCCTCCACTCACCTGGACCCTTGCCCCTTTCCCACTTCTGAAGCCCGTATGAGTGAATATTACTCGATAGTATTTTGCAGAAGCCAACCTCTCTGCCACATCAGCAGCACTCAAAAGCCACTGGTTGAGAATGGTAACCAAGCACCAGGAATAAACACAGTGAGCATTCGCACAGAGTGCTGGCACCCCAGAGTTCTAAGAGGGCGAGGTGCAGGGGCCTCAGGTGGAGCAATGGTTGCTGAGTGATGTCAGCAGTCACTAGGTAGATTGAAAGTTCGTTCTCATTGGCTATTTGTTGCCATGAATAGACAGCAGTTCTATCCTAAGCTGGGCCTGGCTCCACCCCTTTTTCACGCTGCACTCTATCATCCAAGTCCCCTACACCGCAGGGAAAGAATCAGATGTACTCTTTCCACATGACCATTTCTGGCAGCCTGATGGAACTTTCCCAGATGTCTGAGTTGGACCTGGTAGCTCAGCTGAAACCCGATTCTCCTTCTGAACCAAACCAGGAGGGTGCTCGAATCCTTGGCTTTGGCTCCGAACCCTACTTCTCGTACCACTCTGTCATCCATATCCCCTTCACCAAAAGGAAGGATCAAATGTACTCTTTCCACATCACCCTTACTGCCACCCTGATGGATCTTTCCCAAGTTGTCTGAATCTGATCTCCTAGCTTGGCCGAAAGCCGATTGCCTTTCTACCCCAAACCGCGTCGGCGCTCACCTCCTGCTGCCTGGTAGAGGTGCCCGGGATTGACTCTCTCTTCTGCCCTCAAAAGTCAAAATGCTTCCTCATTGTAGAAGACAGCAGCTTCTGAGGCTCCTCCACTCACCTGGCCCCTTGTCCCTTACCCACTTCTGAAGCCGGTATGAGCGAATATTACTCGATACTATTTTGTTGAAGCGAACTTCTCTGAGTCCACAGCACAACTCAAAAGCCTCCCCTGGGGTATGGTGATCAAGCAGCAGGTATAAACACAAGTGAGCATTCGCACAGAGCTCTGGCGCCCAAGAGGTCTAAGAGGGCGTGTTCAGCAGCATCGAGTGGACTAATGTTTGCTGAGTGAAGTCTACAGTAACGAGGTACATTGATAGTTCGTTCTCACTGCCTATTTGCTGTCATATCTACACAGCAGTCCTTTCCTAAGCTGGGCCTGGCTCCGCCCCCTACATCACATTCCAATCTGTCATCCATATACCCTACTCCAAACGGAAGGATCACCTGAACTATTTCCCCTTCATTCTTTCTGTCCGCCTGATGAACCTTTCCCAGATGTCTGAGTCCGATCTTACAGCTCAGCCGAAAACCGATTCTCTTTTGGTACCATATCACATCCCCACTTGCCTACTAAGCCCTGGCTCCTCCCCCTACTTCTCCATCCACTCTGGCATCGACGTCCCCTACGCGACAGAGAAGGATCAGCTGTACTCTTTCCACCTCACCCTTTCTGGCAACCTGATGCAATTTTCCCAAGATGTCTGATTCATATCGCCTGGCTCGACCAAAAGCGTCTCTTTCTCAAAGAAACCGCATCTGAGCTTGCCTTCTGCTGCCCTGTGCAGGTGCCCGAGAGTGATTCTCTCTTCTGCCCTCTGATGTCAAAAAGCTTCTTCATGGTAGAAGACAGCAGCTGCAGAGGGCCGTCGCCTCACCTGGCCCCTTGGCCCTTACCCAATTATGAAGCAGGTATGAACGAATATTACTCGATATAATTTTGTAGAAGCCAGCCTCTATGCCACAACAGCACCACTCAAAAGCCTCCCGTTTTGAACGGTAACCAAGCAGCAGGTCTAAACACAAGTGAGCATTCCCACAGAGCCCTGGCGTCTAAGAGTTCTAAGAGGGCGACTGCCAGGGCCTCAGGTGGACCGATGGTTGCGGAGTGATGTCAGCAGTCACTAGGAAGATTGAAAGTTCGTTCTCATTGGCTATTTGTTGCCATAGCTAGACAGCAGTTCTTTCATAAGCTGGGCCTGGCTTCGCCTCCTAGTTCAGATTCCACTCTATAATCCAAGTCCCCTACACCGCAGGGAAAGAATCAGATGTACTCTTTCCACATCACCCTTTCTGGCAGCCTGATGGAACTTTCTCAGATGTCTGAGTCGGACCTGGTAGCTCAGCTGAAAGCTGTTTTTCCTTCCGAACCAAACCGGGTCGGCCCTCACCTCCTTGGCTTTGGCTTCGCCCCCTACTTCTCGTTCCACTCTGTCATCCACGACCCCTACGCCACACGGGAGGATCAGATGTACTCGTTCCACATCTCCCTTATTGCCAACCTGATGGATCTATCCCAAGATGTCTGAATCTGATCTCCTAGCTTGGCTGAAATCCGATTTTCTTTCTCCCCCAAACCGCATCTGCCCTCGCCTCATGCAGCCTGGTAGAGGTTTCCAAGAGTGACTCTCTCTTCTGCCCTCCAAAGTCAAAATGCTTCTCCATATTAGAAGAGAGCATCTTCAGAGGCCACTCCTCTCACCTGGTCCCTTGCCCCTTACCCACTTATGAAGCAGGTATGAACGAATATTACTCGATACTATTTTGTAGAAGCCAGCCTCGCTGAGACAACAGCAACACGCAAAAGCTTCCCGGTGGGAATGGTTACCAAGCAGCAGGTATGAACACAGTGAGCATTCGCACAGAGCCATGGCAGCCAAGAGTTCTAAGAGGGCACGTGCAGGAGCCTCGGGTTTACCAATGGTTGCTGAGTGAAGTCTACAGTCACGAGGTACATTGAAAGTTCGTTCTCATTGGCTATTTGCTGTCATATCTGCACAGCAGTCCTTTCCTAAGCTGGGCCTGGCTTGGCCCCCTACTTCACATTCTAATCGGTCATCCATGTCCTCTACTCCAAACGGAAGGATCACCTGAACTATTATTTCCCCTTCACTCTTTCTGTCCGCCTGGTGAACCTTTCCCTGATGTCTGAGTCCGATCTGATAGCTCAGCCGAAAACAAATTCCATTTTGCAACGAAACCGCGACCTCTCTCGCCTCATTGGTCCTGGCTCTGCCCCCTACTTCTACTTCCACTCTCTCATCCACTTCCTCTACGTGACAAGGAAGGATCAGCTCTAATCTTTCCACCTCACCCTTTCAAGCAGCCTGATGAATTTTTCCCGGAGGGCTGAGTCGGATGTGGTAGCTCAGCTGGATACCGATTCTCTTTTTGAACCAAACCACGTCCACGCTCACCTCCTTGGCCCTTGCTCTGCGCTGTACTTCTTATTCAAATCTATCATCCACGTCCCCTATGCCACACATAAGAATCAGATGTACTCTTTCCACGTCACCCTTACTGCCAACATGATGGATCTTTCCCATATTTCTGTGTCAGATCAGGCTGCATAGCCGAAAACCGATTCTCTTTTGGAACCAAATCGCGTCCGCACTTGCCTACTAGGCCCTGGCTCCTCCCCCTACTTCTCCATCCACTCTGTCATCCAAGCCCCCTACAGCACAGGGAAGGATCAGCTACACTCTTTCCACATCACCCTTTCTGGCAGCCTGATGGACCTTTCCCAGATGTCTGAGTCGGACCTGGCGGTTCAGCCTTAAGCCGATTGTCTTTCCGAACCTAACCGCATCCGCGCTTCTGTTCTTTGCTCTAGTTCTGCCCCCTACTTCGCGTTCCAATCTGTTATCCATGTCCGCTACGTCAAACGGAAGGATCAGCTGAACTCTTTCCACCTTACCCTCTCTGGCAGCCTCATGGATCTTTCCCAGATGCCTCAGTCGGACTTGGTAGCTCAGCTGAAAGCCAATTATCCTTCTGAACTAAACCAGGTCTGTGCTGCCTCCTTGGATCTGGCTCCACCCCCTACTTCTCGTTCTACTCTGTCATCCACGTCCCCTAAACCACAGGGAAAGATCAGATGTACTCTTTTCACATCACCTTTTCTGCCAACCTGATGGAACTTATCAAAGATGTCTGAATTTCATCTCCTAGCTTGGCCGAAAGCCGATTGTCTTTCTCCCCCAAACCCCGTCGGCACTCACCTCCTGCAGCCTGGTAGAGGTGCCTGAGAGTGACTCTCTTCTGCCCTCAAAAGTCAAAAAGCTTCTTCACTGTAGAAGACAGCAGCTTCTGAGTCCTCTCCACTCACATGGCCCCTTACCCCTTACCTACTTCTGAAGCCGCTAGGAGGGCATGTTACTCGATACTATTGTGGAGAAGCCAACTTCACTGAGACAACAGCAGCACTCAAAAGCCTTCTGTTGGGAACGGTAACCAAGCAGCAGGTCTAAACACAAGTGAGCATTCGCACAGGGCCCCTGCACCCAAGAGTTCTAAGAGGGCGCTGTGCAGGGGCCTCGGGTGGACCAATGGTTGCTGAGTGACGTCAGCAGTCACTAGGTAGTTTGAAAGTTCCTTCTCATTGGCTATTTGTTACCATGGCTAGACAGCAGTTCTTTCCTAAGCTGGGCCTGGCTCTGCCCACTACTTCGCATTCCACTCTGTCATCCAGGACCCCAACAGCACAAGGAAGGATCAGCTACACTCTTTCCACATCACCCTTTCTGGTAGTGTGATGTATCTTTCTCAGATGTCTGTGTTGGACGTGGTAGCTCAACCAAAAGCCGATTCATTTTCCGAACCAATCCGCGTCAGCGCACCAGCCCGTGGCCCTGGCTCCGCCCCCTACTTTTCATTCCAATCTCTCATCCATGTCCCCTACTCCAAACCGAAGGAACAGCTGAACTATTTCCACATGACCCTCTCTGGCAGATTGATGGCTTTTTCCTAGATTTCTGACTCAGATCTGGTTGCTCAACCAAAAACCGATTCTCTTTTGGAACCAAATCGCGTCCACACTTGCCTACTAGGCCCTGGCTCCTCCCCCTACTTCTCCATCCACTCTGTCATCCACGTCACCTATGCCACAGAGAAGGATCAACTGTACTCTTTCCACATCACCCTTTCTGGCAGCCTGATGCAACTTTCCCAAGATGTCTGAATCAGATCTCCTAGCTCGCCCGAAAGCCGCTGCCCTTTCTCAAAGAAACCGCATCTGAGCTTGCCTTCTGCTGCCCTGTGCAGGTGCCCGAGAGTGATTCTCTCTTCTGCCCTCTAATGTCAAAAAGCTTCTACATGGTCGAAGACATCAGCTGCAGAGGGCCGTCGCTCAGGTATGAGCGAATATTACTCGATACTATTTTGTAGAAGCCAACCTCTCTGAGACAACAGCACCACTCAAAAACTTCCCGGTGGGAATGGTTACCAAGCAGCAGGTATGAACACAGTGAGCATTCGCACAGAGCCCTGGCGGCCAAGAGTTCTAAGAGGGCACGTGCAGGGGCCTCGGGTTTACCAATGGTTGCTGAGTGAAGTCTACAGTCACGAGGTACATTGAAAGTTCGTTCTTATTGGCTATTTGCTGTCATATCTACACAGCAGTCCTTTTCTAAGCTGAGCCTGGCTCTGCCCCCTACTTCACATTCCAATCTGTCATCCATGTCCCCTACTCCAAACGGAAGGATCACCTGAACTATTTCCCCTTCACTCTTTCTGTCCGCCTGCTGAACCTTTCCCAGATGTCTGAGTCCGATCTGATAGCTCAGCCGAAAACCGATTCTCTTTTGCAAAGAAACCGCGACCTCTCTCGCCTCATTGGTCCTGGCTCTGCCCCCTACTTCTACTTCCACTCTCTCATCCACATCCCCTAGGTGACAAGGAAGGATCAGCTCTACTCTTTCCACCTCACCCTTTCGAGCAGCCTGATGAATCTTTCCCAGAGGGCTGAGTCGGATGTGGTAGCTCAGCCGGAAATCCATTCTCTTTTTGATAAAAACCGTGTCCCCGCTCGCCTCCTTGGCCCTTGCTCCGCTCTGTACTTCTCGTTCAAATCTGTCATCCACGTTCCCTACGCCACACATAAGAATCAGATGTACTCTTTCCACATCACACTTACTGCCAGCATGATGGATCTTTCCCATATTTCTGTGTCAGATCTGGCTGCTCAGCCGAAAACCGATTCTCTTTTGGAACCAAATCGCGTCTGCACTTGCCTACTAGGCCCTGGCTCCTCCCCTTACTTCTCCATCCACTCTGTCATCCACGTCCCCTACGCCACAGAGAAGGATAAGCTGTACTCGTTCCACATCACCCTTTCTGGCAGGCTGATGCAACTTTCCCAAGATGTCTGATTCAGATCTCCTGGCTCGGCCGAAAGCCGCTTCCCTTTCTCATCAAAACTGCATCTGAGCTTGCCTCCTGCTGCCTTGTGCAGGGGCCTGAGAGAGATTCTCTCTTCTGCCCTCTAATGTCAAAAGCTCCTTCATGGTAGAAGACAGCAGCTTCAGAGGGCTGTGCCCTCTCCTGGCCCCTTGGCCCTTAGCCAATTATGAAGCAGGTATGAATGAATATTACTCGATATAATTTGGTAGAATCCGACCTCTCTGCCACAAGAGCACCACTCAAATTCCTCCCGTTTTGAACGGTAAGCAAGCAGCAGGTCTAAACACAAGTGAGCATTCGCACAGTGTCCTGGCGCCCAAGAGTTCTAAGATGGCGTGTGCAGGGGCCTCGGGTTGACCAATGGTTGTTGGGTGATGCCAGCAGTCAGTAGGTAATTTGAAAGTTCCTTCTCATTGGCTATTTGTTGCCATGGCTAGACAGCAGTTCTTTCCTAAGCTGGGCCTGGCTCCGCGCCCTACTTCGCATTCCAATCTCTCATCCATGTCCCCTACTCCAAACCGAAGGAACAGCTGAACTATTTCCACATGACCCTCTTTGGCAGACTGATGGCTTTTTCCTAGATTTCTGAGTCAGATCTGATTGCTAAGCCAAAAACCGATTCTCTTTTGGAACCAAATCGCGTCCACACTTTCCTACTAGGCCCTGGCTCCTCCCCTACTTCTCCATCCACTCTTTCATCCACGTCACCTACGCGACAGAGAAGGATCAGCTGTACTCGAAGGATCAGCTGTACTCTTTCCACATCACCCTTTCTGGCAGCCTGATGCAACTTTCCCAAGATGTCTGAGTCAGATCTCCTGGCTCGGCCGAAAGCCGCTTGCCTTTCTCAAAGAAACCGCATCTGAGCTTGCCTTCTGCTGCCTTGTGCAGGTGCCCGAGAGTGATTCTCTCTTCTTCCCTCTAATGTCAAAAAGCTTCTTCATGGTGAAGACAGCAGCTGCATTGGGCCATCGTCTCACCTGGCCCCTTGGCCCTTACCCACTTATGAAACAGGTATGAGCGAATATTACTCGATATAATTTGATATAATCCTACCTCTCTGCCACAAGAGCACCACTCAAAATCCTCCCGTTTTGAACGGTAAGCAAGCAGCAGGTCTAAACCCAAGTGAGCATTCGCACAGTGTGCTGCCCAAGAGTTCTAAGATGGCCTGTGCAGGGACCTCTGGTTGACCAATGGTTGCTGGGTGATGCCAGCAGTCACTAGGTAGTTTGAAAGTTCCTTCTCATTGGCTATTTGTTGCCATGGCTAGACAGCAGTTCTTTCCTAATCTGGTCCTGGCTCCTCCCCCTACTTCTCCATCCACTCTGTCATCCAAGCCCCCTACAGCACAGGGAAGGATCAGCTACACTCTTTCCACATCACCCTTTCCGGTAGTGTGATTTATCTTTCTCAGATGTCTGTGTTTGACTTGGTAGCTCAGCCAAAAGCCGATTCACTTTCTGAACCAATCCGCGTCAGCGCTCCCCTCCGTGGCCCTGGCTCCGGCCCCTACTACTCCTTCAAATATGTCATCCACGTACCCTATGCCACAGGGAAGAATCACCTATAATCTTTCCACATCACCATTTCTGGTAGTCTGATGTATCTTTCTCAGATATCTGAGTCGGACCTGGAAGCTCAGCCTAAAGCCGATTACCTTTCCAAAGGACGCGCTCCCGTCCTTTACCCCGGCTCCGCCCCCTACTTCGCATTCCAATCTCTCATCCATGTCCCCTACTCCAAACCGAAGGAACAGCTGAACTATTTCCACATAACCCTCTCTGGCAGACTGATGGCTTTTTCCTAGATTTCTGAGTCAGATCTGGTTGCTCAGAAAAAACTGATTCTCTTTTTGAACCAAATCGCGTCCACACTTGCCTACTAGGCCCTGGCTCCTCCCCCTACATCTCCATCCACTCTGTCATCCACGTGACCTACGCCACAGAGAAAGATCAGCTGTACTCGTTCCACATCCCCCTTTCTGGCAGCCTGATGCAATTTTCCCAAGATGTCTGATTCAGATCTCCTGGCTCTGCCGAAAGCCGCTTCCCTTTCACATGGAAACTGCATCTGAGCTTGCCTCCTGCTGCCTTGTGCAGGTGCCTGAGAGAGATTCTCTCTTCTGCCCTCTAATGTCAAAAAGCTCGTTCATGGTAGAAGACAGCAGCTTCAGAGGGCCGTGGCTTCACCTGGCCCCTTGGCCCTGACCCAATTATGAAGCAGGTATGAACAAATATTACTCGATATAATTTGGTAGAATCCGACCTCTCTGCCACAAGGGCACCACTGAAAATCCTCCCGTTTTGAACGGTAAGCAAGCAGCAGGTCTAAACACAAGTGAGCATTCGCACAGTGTGCTGGCGCCCAAGAGTTCTAAGATGGCCTGTGCAGGGGCCTCGGGTTGACCAATGGTTGCTGGGTGATGCCAGCAGTCACTAGGTAGTATGAAAGTTCCTTCTCATTGGCTATTTGTTTCCATGGCTAGACAGCAGTTCTTTCCTAAGCTGGGCTGGCTCCACGCCCTACTTCACGCTCCGCACTGACGTACAAGTCCCCTATACCACATGGAAGGATCAGCTGTACTCTTTCCAAATCACCCTTTCTCGCAGCCTAATGGATCTTCCCCAGATGTCTGAGTCGCACCTGGCAGCTCAGCCTTAAGCGGATTCTCTTTCCGAACGAAACCGCATCCGCGCTCCGATTCTTTGCCCTGGCTCCGCCCACTACTTCATGTTCCAATCTGTTATCCATGTCCCCTACTTCAAACGGAAGGATCAGCTGAACTCTTTCCACCTTACCCTCTCTGGCAGCCTCATGGATCTTTCCCAGATGCCTCAGTCGGACTTGGTAGCTCAGCTGAAAGCCAATTATCCTTCTGAACTAAACCAGGTCTCTGCTGCCTCCTTGGATCTGGCTCCACCCCCTACTTCTCGTTCTACTCTGTCATCCACGTCCCCTAAACCACACGGAAGGATCAGAGGTACTCTTTTCACATCACCTTTTCTGCCAACCTGATGGAACTTACCCAAGATGTCTGAATTTCATCTCCTAGCTTGACCGAAAGCCGATTGTCTTTCTCCCCCAAACCGCGTCGGCGCTCACCTCCTGCAGCCTGGTAGAGGTGCCCGAGAGTGACTCTCATCTGCCCCCAAAAGTCAAAAAGCTTCTTCACTGTAGAAGACAGCAGCTTCTGAGTCCTCTCCACTCACATGGCCCCTTACCCCTTACCCACTTCTGAAGCCGCTAGGAGGGCATGTTACTCGATACTATTGTGGAGAAGCCAACTTCACTGAGACAACAGCAGCACTCAAAAGCCTTCAGTTGAGAACAGAAACCAAGCAGCAGGTCTAAACACAAGTGAGCATTCGCATAGGGCCCCTGCACCCAAGAGTTCTAAGAGGGCGCTGTGCAGGGGCCTCGGGTGGACCAATGGTTGCTGAGTGACGTCAGCAGTCACTAGGTAGTTTGAAAATTACTTCTCATTGGCTATTTGAGACATGGCTACACATCAGTACTTTCCTAAGCTGGGCCTGGCTTCGCCCCCTAGTTCACGTTCCACTCTGTCATCCAAGTCCCCTACACGACAGTTAAAGAATCAGATGTACTCTTTCCACATCACCCTTTCTGGCAGCCTGATGGAACTTTCCCAGATGCTTGAGTTGGACCTGGTAGCTCAGTTGAAAGCTGATTTTCCTTCCGAACCAAACCGGGTCGGCGCTCGCCTCCTTGGCTTTGGCCTCGCCTCCTTCTCGTTCCACTCTGTCATCCACGTCCCTTACACCACATGGGAGGATCAGATGTACTCTTTCAACATCTCCCTTACTGCCAACCTGATGGATCTTTCCCAAGATGTCTGAATCTGATCTCCTAACTTGGCCAAAATCCGATGGTCTTCCTCCCCCAAACCGCATCTGCCCTCGCCTCATGCAGCCTTGTAGAGCTTTTCAAGAGTGACTCTCTCTTCTGCCCTCAAAAGTCAAAAAGCTTCTACATATTAGAAGAGAGCATCTCCAGAGGTCCCTCCTCTCACCTGGCCCCTTGCCCCTTATCCACTTATGAAGCATGTATGAGGGAATATTACTCGATACTATTTTGTAGAATCCAACCTCTCTGAGACAACAGCACCACTCAAAAGCTTCCCGGTGGGAATGGTTACCAAGCAGCAGGTATAAACACAGTGAGCATTGGCACAACGCCCTGGCGCCCAAGAGTTCTAAGAGGGCACGTGCAGGGGCCTCGTGTGGACCAATGGTTGCTGAGTGAAGTCTACAGTCAAGAGGTACTTTGAAAGTTCGTTCTCATTGGCTATTTGCTGTCATATCAACACAGCACTCCTTTCCTAAGCCGGACCTGGCTCTACCCCCTACTTCACATTCCAATCTGTCATCCATGTCCCCTACTCCAAACGGAAGGATCACCTGAACTATTTCCCCTTCACTATTTCTGTTCGCGTGATGATCCTTTCCCAGATGTCTGAGTCCGATCTGATAGCTCAGCTGAAAACTGATTCTCTTTTGCAACAAAACCGCGACCTCTCTTCCTCATTGGTCCTGGCTGTGCCCCCTGCTTCTACTTCCACTCTCTCATCCACGTCCCCTACGTGAGAAGGAAGGATCAGCTCTACTCTTTCCACCTCACCCTTTCGAGCAGCCTGATGGATCTTTCCCAGAGGGCTGAGTCGGATGTGGTAGCTCAGCCGGATACCGATTCTCTTTTCGAACCAAACAGCATCCCCACTCGCCTCCTTGGCCCTTGCTGCACCGTGTACTTCTCGTTCAAATCTGTCTTCCACGTCCCTACTCCACACATAAGAATCAGATGTACTCTTTCCACGTCACCCTTACTGCCATCATGATGGATCTTTCCCATATTCCTGTGTCAGATTTGTTTGCTCTGCCGAATACCAATTCTCGTTTGGAACCAAATCGCGTCCACACTTGCCTACTAGGCCCTGGCTCCTCCCCATACTTTTCCATCCACTCTGTCATCCACGTCCCATACGCCACAGAGAAGGATCAGCTATACTCTTTCCACATCACGCTTTCTGGCAACCTGATGCAATTTTCCCAAGGTGTCTGAGTCAGATCTCCTGGCTCGGCCGAAAGCCGCTTCCCTTTCTCATCAAAACTGCATCTGAGCTTGCCTCCTGCTGCCTTGTGCAGGTGCCTGAGAGAGATTCTCTCTTCTGCCCTCTAATGTCAAAAAGCTCCTTCATGGTAGAAGACAGCAGCTTCAGAGGGCCGTCGCCTCTCCTGGCCGCTTGGCCCTGACCCAATTATGAAGCAGGGATGAACGAATATTACTCAATATGATTTGATAGAAACCAACCTCTCTGCCACAAGAGCAACATTTAAAATCCTCCCGTTTTGAACGGTAAGCAAGCAGCAGGTCTAAACACAAGTGAGCATTCGCACAGTGTCCTGGCGCCCAAGAATTCTAAGAGGGCGTTTAAAGGGGCCTTGTGTGGACCAATGTTTGCTGGGTGATGTCAGCAGTCACTAGGTAAATTGTAACTTCGTTCTCATTGGCTATCTGTTGCCATGGCTAGACAGCAGTTCTTTCCTAAGCTGCGCCTGTCTCCACCCACTAGCTCGCATTCCACTCTGTCTTCCAAGTCCCCTACACGACATGAAGGATCAGCTGAGCTTTATATTTCTTATAAATTTAATCTATTCGGTAGTGAGTTTCGAATAGCTGCAGGTGGAAAGTTCATTCTGGGAGGACTAGGGGCCACAGGGCCTTGTAACCAGGCTCAGGGCTCAGAACTTAAAAACTTAAAGTTTAGGGGTTCAGGAATGCTTAGAGTTGTTTACATTCTAGAATGATTAGTATTATTTCAGGTAAAATGTGGTCTATTTTGTGGACTGGCCTAGTGTCTAAATACCATTTATGACTTTTGTTTCCATTTCGAAAATATATTCCAAGTTCCAAGCCAATTTATGGAATATAATCCATTGGTAAAAACTGCACATCATCTTTATTACTATACAAAATGTAGCATGTGCTGATATATGGGGGCACTTCAAAAACTTCATGGATTTGTGTTATCTTTCAATTCCATTTGTCCACAAACTTGTTGGAGTGCCCTCGTATAGTATATGTATTGAAGTCTATATATATTATGGTATAAAAAGTAATGCACATTACTCACAACTAACACTGTGTCATATGCCCAACAAATGTTTGTTAATGGAACTGGCTAATAGATTTTTATTAAGACATTTTTTTTAAAGCATGCTCTCTGCAAATAATCCTCATTATCCTACTGTTGATCATAAATTATTTTTTAAAGTTCTATCCCTTTATTTTTTCTATTGGAATTACATGAGATAACTGACTTAAGACCCCCAATCTTATCCCAAATTAGAATATTTGTCTTGCTACAAGTATGAAAGGGGAGAACCTCGGGTGGGCTTGCAGAGGTGAGCGAAAGTTTCTCACTGGTACTGAGTAGGACTTGCTCCTGTTCTCCCTATATGGACTTGCATCTCAACAACTTTGTTGCCTTACTATTAGAAAACATAAAGGGGAAAAAGGAAAGGTAACTTTTCTGTGTGGCCCTTAGGTCTCAAGATGAGGTCTGCTACGGTTTGAATATGTCTCACAAAGATCATGCATTGGAAACTTCATCCTGAGTGTGACGGTGCTGGGCGATGGGACCTAATAAGAGGTGATTAGGTCATGAGAGGTCTGTGCTTATTAGTAGCGAAAGTTTCTCACTGGTACTGAGTAGGACTTGCTCCTGTTCTCCCTATATGGACTTGCATCTCAACAACTTTGTTGCCTTACTATTAGAAAACATAAAGGGGAAAAAGGAAAGGTAACTTTTCTGTGTGGCCCTTAGGTCTCAAGATGAGGTCTGCTACGGTTTGAATATGTCTCACAAAGATCATGCATTGGAAACTTCATCCTGAGTGTGACGGTGCTGGGCGATGGGACCTAATAAGAGGTGATTAGGTCATGAGAGGTCTGTGCTTATGAGTGGTTTGTTGTTATTGCAGGAAAGGGTCAGTTATTTTGACAGCGAGCTTGTTGTAGCGTCAAGTTCGGTGCCCTCCTGCTGTCTTGCTCTCGCTCTTCTGCCTTGCATCATGGAATGACGTAGCACAAGAGCCCTCAGCAGATACCGGTGCCATGCTCTTGGACTTCCCAGCCTCCAAATGCATGAGCCAAACAAAATTCTATTGTTCATAAATGATCCAGTCTCAGGTATTTTGTTATAGCAACTCAAAAAGGACTAAGACAAGATCTCTCAGGGAGTGTGGATCCTTGATTCTTGAAATGTTCTCACTCCTACCTTGTCACTTCCACTCCCACCTTCCTGAATGTCCATGGAGAGTCACTGGGTGCAGTACCCTGCCTGGTACTGTGCCACAGCAAGGCGTAAAACCTTGAGCTCTCAAGGTGCTCCCACGTTCTATTAGGAGATAGGATTTACTGGATGTTCACATAAAAATAGAAATAACAGGTAGTCTGGAAAAAGTATCAAATGTGGGACAGAAACTTTCTGGAATTACATAGTGATAACAGTTGCACAAACTTGTGAATATACTAAAAACCACTGAACTGTACATTTTGAAAGGGTGAATTTTATGGTATGTAAATTATATCTTAATTTCAAGAAATATGTAATAGACCAAGTATTTTGGGAATTTAGAGGAAAGGGTTTCAGAGAAGATCTTATGGAGGTGTTGACCCTTGAAGGTCAAGAGGGACTTGGATAAGAGGAGAGAGTCAGGGCAGAGCAGAGAAAAGATGTGGACAATGGAAGCATATGGTGGGTCCTGCCAGAAAAGGAGCAGAGGGGCAAGCTCGATTGTCAGAGCGGAAAACACAGGGAGAAAGGAAAAGAATGGAAATACCATTTCGGGCCAGATTATAGATGGTTTATATGCTGGTCTGAAAGAAAAAGCCTTTGACACTCTTGCACCTGAGATCTGACAAGGGCCTTGCAATGTTTGGGGAAGATTAATTTGCCTGGGGCATGTGGGTGGACAGGCATAGGAAGATTTGGGAGGAGGAGAGCTCTTTGCAGCCATCATAGCATTCTGGGGTAGACAGTGGAGGTGGCAATAAAATAAAAGAGAAGGGCAGACTGGATGGATATTGTAAAGGAAGAGTGGACAGGACTTGATACCTTACTGGACATGCAGAGTAAGGAAGAGTCAGAGACAACTCCAGAGTTTTAAGCCTAGGACTCTACTAGGGAAGCACCAACTGAACTAAGGGCTGGTTTGCAGAGGAAGATGTTGAATTCAGTGTTAAGCATTTGGGTAATGATGGGACATCTCAGGGGAAATATCAAGCCAATGTTAACATGGTAATCCCAGAAGCTGTCTCATTTGCAGGTAAGGAAACAACAACCTGCCCAAGGTTACAGAGATAGTTGTAGGCAAGCTGGAGCCGGAATCCTGTTTACCGCTCTTGCTGCCCAGCAGGCCACTGGTTCAGGTATGTGGCTGGTGCTCAGGACGGGGATGGGAAATGTTTGGAGCCCACAGCAGAGGCAAGAGTAGAAGGCATGGGAGCATTGAAGTCTTTGCAGGGGATGAGAGAGAGGAGCAAAG
>NW_007740831.1:2063-28202 GCF_000696425.1 Galeopterus variegatus | reverse complement strand
CACATGAAAAAATGCTCAACATCACTCAGCATTCGGGAAATGCAAATCAAAACCACATTGAGATACTATCTCACTCCAGATAGGATGGCTAATATCCAAAAGACTGTGAATGATAAATGCTGGCAAGGTTGCGGAGAAAAAGGAACTCTCATACATTGTTGGTGGGACTGCAAAATGGTGCAGCCTCTATGGAAAATGGTATGGAGGTTCCTCAAACAATTGCAGATAGATCTACCATATAACCCAGCTATCCCACTGCTGGGAATATACCCAGAGGAATGGAAATCATCAAGTCAAAGGTATACCTGTTCTCCAGTGTTCATTGCAGCACTATTTAAAACAGCTAAGAGTAGGAACCAGCTCAGATGTCCATCATCAGATGAGTGGATATGGAAATATGGTATATCTACACAATGGAATACTACTCTGCTATAAAAAAGAATGAAATACTGCCATTTGCAACAACATGGATGGACCTAGAGAGAATTATATTAAGTGAAACGAGTCAGGCACAGAAAGAGAAATATCACATGTTCTCACTTATTTGTGGGAGCTAAAAATAAATAAATAAATACACAAATAAACTGGGGGGGGTAGGGAAGAAGACAGAACCATTACAATTCCTTGAAGTTGATACGACAAGTGAACAGATTGGAAGTTGTGTGAGAGAGGGGGGAGAGGAAGGAGGGAGGGAGGTTTCGGTAATGGGCCACAATAATAAACCACATTGTATATTGACAAAATAAAATAAAATTTAAAAAATAAATAAATAAAATTAAATAAAAAAAAAAAGAAACAGAGACTGAAAAAAAAAGTAACGAATGCTATTTTAAAAGAACAAAGGAGGATAGGATGCCAGGGAGGTAAACCGCAGAGCGATTGTACTTGGTCTAATGGTCAAGACTGACATCTCTGAGGGAAGGATAGACGAGAATTACCCAGGGGATGGTGTGGGGGTGGGAGAAAAAGGACTGAGTTCTAGGCAGAAGGAACAGTGTGCCCTCAGGCCCTATGGTGGGATGACATGATGCTTTGAAGGAATTCAGAGAGTCCAGGAAGACTTAGAATGGGGTAGTCGGGAGTAACATCTATGAGGGATGAAGTCACATAGGGCATGGTGGCCATGCTGAGGATGTGGACTTTACCCTGAGGGGAACAAGAAGATGTTTAAACATTTTAAAGAATTACTTCAGCACAATGACTTTTTAGAGGAATAAACTGGAGTCCACAGTCCTTATGTGACATGCCTGAGACACACAGCTGGTTACTGAGAGAACCAGGGCAGAACTTGTCCTGCTCTGTACCCACTCCCAGGTTCCTTTGATCCTGTAGTGATTGGAAGTTCTCTATCACACCCAAAAGGTTCCAATTTTGTGCAGAGTTTAGGTAACAGAGTTCAATACACAGCCTCTGTCTTCTGCGATAAATGATTCTCTACAATATTTTCTGCAGCAACGTAGAGCTCTTAGGTACACAACAATAGCAAGACTGTAATCCCAGCTCTGCGGCTGGCTATGTGATTTGGGACAAATCCCTTAACCTCCCTGAGACTCTGTTTCTGCATTTGTGAAACAGGTTTACAGTGATGATAGCAAGCCACAATGATATAGAGCATCTACCAAATGCCCAGCATACAATAGGAGCTTGGTCAATATTGAAGGCTCCACCCATCTGCCCAACCTTGGTACCTGGTCCCAGGAGCATGAATGCCTTTGCAAACAACACTCAAGCTTGGGAGTGTCTTGGGTTCTGATTTGGGTTTAGCCTAGTGTGGAAGCGGGGCTTTCCCAAGCTTTTCCGACCCCAGTCTGGTGACTTGGGTGCAACATTCCTTTAGCCTCATGCATGTAGATGAGAGGCCTGAAAGGCAACTGACAACAGGGTTAGGTAAGAGACTGAAGCCCCTGATTTTGCATCCAAGAGAACTGAAACCTAGAGAGGCAAGTGATTTACTGTAGATGACACCCCTAGCTCACAGCAGGGCTGAGATAAGGATTCATTTTCCAACCCTTTAAGCCAATGGCTATCTACTTCCCTACTCTTCCACTGGTTCTGATGGAAGTTTCAAGAAAGAATATTCTATTGAGTTTAAGTCTCAGCTGAATGGCGCTGAGCAAGCCTTGGGCAAGCCACTGCTTCTCTCTGCATCTGTTCTTTATCTATAAAATGGGAATGATACCTGTCCATGCACAGTTGAAGTTAAAGGAAATTGAGGGTCAGGAATAATTATTCCAGTTGTTGTTTCTGATGATTGATAAACTAAATGGATTCTCCTCTATCTAGTTCTGTCTGTCTAGTTTTACTTTTCTATTATTTCCAAGTCAAATTCTTAGGTAGATATGCCTGAGAAGTACCTATCAAAGCTTTAAAATTTTTTGTAATTAGACATCTCATTTATTTATAGCTTTATCTTGACTCTCCTAAAACATGTCTTTCTTGGTAGGTGTTCTGATTGGTTCTGAAGTTTAAAAATATTCTCTGTTGTAGAGGCTGTGGGAAAATATGCCTTCTTATATATTGCTGGTATAAAGGCATAATGGTACAGCCCTTATGGGTGGGAGGATTTTAGCAATATCATATCTCTATTTTCCTTTTAACTAAATAATCCCACTTCTAGGAATCTGTCCCAAGGATAAACTAGCAAAATATGAACAAATGAATGCAAAAGCCTATTCCCTGTAGCACTAATGCAGTAGAAGGAAACTGGCAAAAACCCAAGTGTTCATCACGAGGTGACTGGCTGAATTAAACTATGCTACCTCTACACAATGGGCCACTATATAGTTAATAAAAGAGATAAAAGGCCAACTTATACACGGCCATGGAGTAATCTTCAGGATATATTAAGTGCAAAAAGCAAAGTGCAGATCAGAATATTTAATATGTTACCTTTTATTTAAGAAAAGTGGGTACATATTTAATATTTAACATATGGATAGTAAACAAAAAATTAATAAAACTGGAAATTGCAAGAAGAGGGAGAAAACAGAGTAAAAGCGACAAGTTTGGCAGCTAGGTTTTTCTTAATGTGTTTTGTTTTGTACATTTGACAACATGCAAATATGTTACAAAATTATAAAACAGAATGTAAAAAAAAGCCATATCTTAATCAAAGGCAAAATTAAATAAAGCAAGCTAACTGAGAATTAACCGCATAGAAAGGAATTATTTGAAGTGACTTTTAACCCTCATTTATTTAGCTATATATCTGCAGTGGGATGTATACTAAAGACAATAAAGAACTGCAAAGAAATCTTTAATTTCTTTAGAAATTATATTGTTAGTAATATGTTGGTATGGATATTTTGAAATGTTTCCTACATAAACTAGTATAAAGCACATAATAATTATATTAGTTTCATAAGAAATCAAGTTTTTTGACATAAGAGAAAAAAAGAGAAATGAAATGGAAAATCAAAGAAGTTAAATGAAAAACCAATAATCTTAAACTTGAGTTGAAAAATATCAGTATGAACTTAAAAATATTATTTCTCTTCAAAAAATATTTTTTGGCTCTGTCCACTGAAAAGGCCTAGAACCAGTGACTAACCCAAGAGCAGGGAGCTCCCCAAACATTCACATCGTGGTCTCCAAATACCTTTTCACTGAAAGGAACCAGGGCTCCTTGAAAAACAATGGTGGTTTCCAGGCTGGGGTAGGAAATATTCAAGATGAGCTCATAAGCATCTTGTCATACCAGAAAGCAAGGAAGCTGTCGAAGACTACTTAGGCTGTGGGAAAAGATTCAAAACACACAGGAGCCAACACACAAAGGCTACTATTGGCCAAAGATGAAGCAACCATATCCAAAGAATTGTCTCTACAATGTATCAAAACATATAGAATATGTGAAAATCCATGTGCGCATAGCAGTATTTAAAAAGCTCGTGCATTCCCTTTGTAGGATGCTAGGGAACCAACTCATCATTCTGAAAATGCTAAACAAAGGGAAAGAATCAAGCATTTAATCTCCCTTCCAGGTAGAGTTGTACCTTGGGAAAATTAAATAGTTGAGGAGTTAAACTTTTTCTTTTTTAGAAGAATTAATAAACCAAAGAGAAATTATAAGGAGTGAGAATATCCCCACTTTGCAACCATGAACGAAATAGTGGGTCTCGGCAATGATCAATGACTGCTAACCGTTAGGCAAAGAGCTGAAAGGACTTTGTAATGAATGGATGAAGTTGGCATCACCTATACCCAGTGGTTCATGCCAACATCACAAAAACTTCACCCAACATATGTGCCACCTGATGTGATGCAATAGGAAGGACATAGCACGCCCCCTGATGTAGTATCACCCAAACCTCCTAACTTGAATCTAAGCCAGCCTTGAGATCTAAC
Source organism: Galeopterus variegatus (assembly GCF_000696425.1). NCBI lineage: Eukaryota > Metazoa > Chordata > Mammalia > Dermoptera > Cynocephalidae > Galeopterus > Galeopterus variegatus. The sequence continues at coordinate 23,858 of NW_007740831.1, read as the reverse complement.
TACCAGCCCACAGAAAACACCAGGGGCAAAGACATTTATGAATAATCACCATGGGGATACAGTCAACAACATTAGGAATGCAGGAAACATGATTGAGGTTTTTCAACAAAGAAACTGCAAGAAAATAAAAGAGGGAGGAATAACATATAGATAAGTGAACTTAAGAGATGTGGCCCCAGATATAGGGGACTTGCTTTCTGATTCAAGCACACAAGTGGTATAACCAACTTCTGAATATGTTTGAAATCTTCCATAATAAAAAAATAGGTTTTGGCTGATTGTATGATTACATGTTTCTATATCTGAACATTGCTCTGCACTCTTTAGTAGCTGCCAGTGGTGGTGGAGGGGGGCTGCCTCTTTGCAGCTGTATTTTTGGAATATGTGTTGAAGTGTATGTATGTCCAATCTGTAGACTCAAAAGGAGTGCAAATTGCTAGGATACATTTATGTTTCTACTCTTTGTAATTATGCAGTTTTTTTTAGATCCTCCTCTAATTTAAAAGCTCTTTGAGGGCAAGGCCTAAATTAATTGCTTTCTTTCCTTTAAAACAATGCTTGGAAAGTGATGTGCTGAGTAGCCACTTTGGGTTGATGGATGGAAGCCTAGCAGTGGTTGACCTTCTGCCAAACTGAGAAGCAGGTGGAATTTATCTCCATTCTGACCAGACCCCATTTTAGGTATTTTCCTCCTCTTCCTCCATCTGTGATATCCTCTTAAGCCTTTTCAAAATCTTCTGCTGGGAAAGATGTTTCATTAATCATTTAAAACTTAGTGTGGGATTGTTAGTATAACCTTTCTCACAGGTATTTGTTTTGTGATTGCTATCAATAATTGTGAAATGAAAAGCTGTTGTCTTCTATTATGCAGACAACATTTCAGGGAAATTACAGGGAACAAGAAGGGTGGTAGATTTGGAGCTGAGAGACTTAACCAGATTCCACTGGATCAACTTACTTCCTGCAACTACACATGAAGCTGAGGCTTATGCCAACTCAGAGGTGCAGAAATTCTAAGACACACCCCAGCTTCTGGGAATGCAACAACTGTGGGTGGTTGTTTGGCTTTTTCTTCTTATGATAAGGTGTTAATTTCTAGACACCTTTGCAGGTGTGTCATACTGCATGTAGGTTATTGAGAGGAAAGAGTTCCAAGGCTCATTGTGATCTAAAATAAAACCACTTTTGTTACCTCTTATAATCGATTAAATTAACTTGAACATATTTTACAACCCTGTGCTACCTGTAGGGGAGAAAAAAAATTTTTTTTTTCTCTATCCATCTTCTTAGGTCCAGTAGCTGGGGCATAAAACTGAACTGACAAAGGACAGATGAACAGGAGAAAAGGCATGCAAATTTTATTAATGTTAATATTTTTATGTGCACAGGGTTTCACAGAAAAGAAGTGAAAACACAAAGAAGTGGTTATACTCTGGGGCTTACGTACCATTTTAACAAAGCTAATAACTTGTGGAGAAGTGAGCAGACAAAGGAAAGAAAGTTTGGGCTTCTAAGGCTGATACGCTGTGGAAAAGTGACTAGGAAATGTACAGGAGAAACTAATAAAAGGTTAAGAGATTTATTTTAGTAAGGTTTGTTTACGCAGATTCATCTCAGTGCCAGCCCTCTGTCTCTGCCTATTCAAGTTGCTCTTCTCAGCCCATTACAGAAGAGAGTTGGAGAATTTATGCTACTTTTGTGAAAGGAAATTTATGCCTTGCTTTTAGAAAGATAAGGGGAGGGAAGAGATCCTTCCCCACATCTGCTGATTTTCAATTACCTTTAGCTCAAAATAATCTTTATGCCAACGTGGCATATTTTGGGGTGGCATATTCTGGAATCCTTTACCTTCATCTGGTGATCAGAAATAGACTTGGCCCCTTATATTGTAGGAAAAGCTCTTTTCTCTGAAAAACTCAATTCCTTTTATGGTGCAATTGGCCAAACTGAGACAGCACTTAGGTTTCAGTGCTAACTCCATGCATCTTCCCTGCCATCTTCCACTCTGCAAAAAAAAATCTTCTAAACCATCGTCTTGAGAGTGTGCAGTACATCAGGGATATCAGAGCTGACACTGGTTCAGAACATCTGGCTCCAAAAACACTAACCCAACTGTCACCACCAACTCAGCTACTCTGTGCTTGGTAGTGTGCATGCTCCTTTGAGATGAATCTGTGCAAATATGTTATTATAATCATCTTGCTTTCTTTTAAAACTTTGAGAACAAATTGAGTACATGGTTTTCCCACCCACAGTCCTTAGTAATCACCCTTTTCTGACTATTTTTATTTTTTAGAGGCTTCTGGGAGACTTAAAAGGGCGGCTTCTTAAATTCCATATGAATAGCAGCTGGGAAAAAAAAGATGAGATGTTGGTTGTGGGTATGGTAACCATTTTGTTCTCTGCCAGATTTTATTTCTGTTGTTGTAACAGAGAAGAAAATTAGCAGCCCACTTGTTCTATTGCTTTCAGGATGTTGCATGGGAACTAAAGGCTGGATCTTCCAAGTGTCTTTTTTTTTTTGGACTATAAAATATTCTGTTTTGTTCTGAAACTCATGGTCGATTGATGGAATTATCATTGTGCTACTTAACACAGAAATAAACATCAAAAGAAAAAAATTTTTGTGACTTAATGTGCTTTTATATTTTTTCTCATTTTTATTTTACTGCCCTCTTGACACATACTTGAATTCTTTCCTTTTCCATAAATGAAATGTACCTTTTACTTCAGTTGTTGGTTGGAGTCATGTATTATGTTTGTTTCCCATTTGAGTGAAATTATTGGGCCTTAGTGTTTTTGTCTGTTTGTTTTCATACTTTCTTAGAAGGTAGAAACTTGCTATTGAATGGAATACTATTTTCTATATTTTCTTAATTTAGGTTTTCTTACTTGGAAGTGTAATTTTTTAATTAAGTACTTTAAAATATGGAAGACAGCTATTTAAATGCAATAGTCTTACATCATTCATTATTGGTAATGGAGGGGTGTTTACAAATTTAGCCAAGACATCCCCCTGACCTCAGTAATTAAAAAATTTTCTTCATGTGCAGTCTTCATGCTACCAGAAGTAGGACTGTTCCAAATTAGCACTTATCTGACCTAGGTTCTGGTAAGATAATAAAATAGATTGGCTACATTTTCAGGCACACATGAAAAATACAATGAATTTCAGATATTTAAAAAAAGGAAGGAAGGAAGAAAAGAGAGAGAAAGGAAGAAAGAAAGAAAGGAAGAGAAGATAAAAGGAGAAAAAACAAATACAAATACTAAGGAAAGAAAAGGCATTGTTCTTTTCGTAAAGCTTATCAAAGTCTATTAAGAAAAATTTCATTCAGAAGGACATATTTGTGACCCTTGACTCCACTGGCTTTCTTGGATTAAGATTTTTTTCTTTTTATTTCCAGTCGATGTGAAGAGTTAACTATGAAAAGAAGGCAGAAGGAAAAACTCAAGACAATTCAGTATGACCTCGTTTCTCATAAGCAGTAGTTTAGGAGTAACTATAAACTATACCAGGTAAAGAAAAGATGCCAACTCTTGAGGTGACCTTGGTAGCCATATTTACACCTGAATGAAGAAGGGATATTGCCAAGCATTGAAAAGCAGATTGGATTAGATCATTATCTTTGATTCTGATGCAAATGATTAATTCAAAAGTAATAATTAGAATTAGTAATTTTTATGTTCTTTAAGAGAGGATTTAGGCTGTTGTATCTTTAAAAGGTTTGAATGTGTTTATACAACAAAAAATCCTTTCAAGAATTTTGGAAATTGCCAGTATAATTGATATGTCTATCTTTTGGTGTATCTTTACTTACTGCCCAGTTTACAAATAAGCCATATGGATGCAATGTACAATTTTAAAAAATTTAGAGTTTCTGTAATAGAGTTACCAGATAAAACATAGAATTCTCAGTTAAATTTGAATTTCTGATAAACAATAAGTAAGGTTTTAGTATAAGCATGTTTGCATATTGCTTGGGACATACCAAAAAATTATCCATTACTGATTTGAAATTTAATTTTAGCTGGGTGTACTGTATTTTTATTTACTAAATGTGATGTCCCTGTTCTGGAAAAATCAAGTGGGATATTAGTTATTTAGTCCTTCAGGAAATACTCGCTCTTCTTTAATTTACTGTGGCCCCAACTCTTCCCCGAACTCTGTTTTTGTGACTTTAGTCACTCTGTGATAACTTAGCCCACTCACGATCCTCGACTGAATGGCACACCTGTTTGTAACAGGGCTTCTCAAACATTAATGTATATGCAAGTCACTCAGGCATCTTGTTCAAATCCAAATTCTGATTCAGTGGGTTCGGGGTGGGGCCTGAGATTCTGCATTATTAACTCCCAAGCAACACAGATGCAAGTGATCTTTGGACCACACTTTGAGTAAAGTGTCTAGACCCAAGTTCTCATTTTCAACTAAACATAAATAAAGCCAGAAGACTATCATCAAAATGTTTTCTTTATACTTTAATTTCTGAAGATTCCTTATACTATTTTTTTTAAGCCAGAGAAAATGCTAAATGTTATGCCTTTTGTTAATGGAAGAAAACTGTATTAGGCTATGAGAAAGTTCTGGAAAAGCACATGTGACTTATTCCAGGAACTGGTCATTAGATTGTTGATCCTTTCATATTTCTGGAAGGACCAGAAGCATCATTGGAAAAATCACATGATTGTACTTGGTTAACAGGCCATCATCCCAGGAGCCAAGTCTTAAAATGTGTCTGTTACTAAGCATGAAAACCCTCCTCAAAGTAATGTTTTTTGTAGCACTGAACTCTGTTAGGGAAGAGCACGTTGAAATGATTTCAACATCTGCATAAAAGGGCTCAAAAAGTCCTTTTAAAATGAAAATCCCAGATTAATTGCTGAAGATTTTTGTTGCCGGTTATGGTTATTTTGAGCCTTAGAATGGCAAAACCCCAATGAAGGACGGGGCGACGCTTGTCAATCAGGAGAGCACTTAATTCTCACCAGTGCTTCTGCCTAATTTCCACACCTGGCCAATAAGAGGCGGGCTTTTCGCCTTCACCAGATGAAAACAGCATGGGATTAAATCATTCCAGGGTTAGAAGCATCCTGTCTGCTGGTGACCCCCTGTGACTACTGTGCTGAGAGTCAGGCAGCAAAAGATGTGTTGACAGGGTGTGTGTCTGCTTCTTCTCCCAGTGTCTGATGTGGCTTTGGTGTCAGACACAGGGCAGACAGGGAGGGGGAGGAAGCTGGCACAGAGGAGCAGGGGACGGGAAAAACTGCTAGACAACTTTTCTGGCAGAAGCTTAACTGTTTCAACTTTTGCTGTCAGAAGGAATTTTGAGAAATAAAGTTGGCTAAAGGATGAGTTTAAAAATGTGTTTCCTTTGAGAGAGTTGAATGCCATCTCATTAGAGACTCTTTAGACTGGGATTTAAATGGTGTGAGGTCCATTCCTCTTCCTTTTGGGAATTTCCTAAGATGCGGCTAATAATGAGGGACTTCTCTTTTGTTCTTTTGAATATACAGAAACCCATGGAATAGGAGAAAATGTGCAAAGGGGCAGTTAAAAAGTCATCTCTAAGGTTAGATGATAGTACTATATCAATAACCGTTTCCTGATTTTATAACTACTGAGCTTACGTAAGAGAATGTCCATCTTAGGAAACACACACTGAGTGTTTAGTAAAGAGGCACTTTGTCTGCAGTTTACTCTCACATGATTCATAAGATAGAAAATGACAAAGCAAAGATGATAAAATGTTAATAATTGAGAAATCTGGTGCAGACATAAAGGAATTCTTTGTGGTATTTTTGTAATTTTTCTGTAAATTTGAAATTGTTTCCAAATGATTTTTTTTTTTTTTTTAAAGAATAATCCCCATAGAATGGTCTTTGCTGCCTGGTTCCCTTGAACCGTCACCTCCTGGGAATTCCTAGAGCAAGCACCTCTTGTTTTCAAGGTCAGCACTGAGCTGGGGTGCCCTGTGCACGCCTGGGCTTTGTGTCCCAGTTCCTGGGCTGGCTGGTAAGACCCAGGGGGCAGGGACTGTCTCTTGGAGTCGCAGAACCTAGCACAAAGAAAGCAATCAATAAACATTCATGTTTTTAGATGATGCTCAACCAACCTTTTTAAAGTTGTGATTTGCTTGTGGAAAGGAAATCTCTAGCAACACATGGCTAATAGAATGATCTAAATCAACACATGGCTAATAGAATGTTCTATTTGTTCTGGAGGACAGCACCCTTCATTTCAGAGTAGGGTTAATTCACACTTCTCTTTGCGGAGTCTCACTCCCTCCTAGAGTGGACACACTCTTCCTGGGTTGAGACTATGGCATTTTCAAAGCAGTTCGATTCCACAAAGAAGAGCTCTGAACCATGGAGAGGATACATAATTTGTTGATATATAACATACAGGTACAGAAAAGGAATAAACACTCAATTTTAACCAATTTGATGCTTTTCCATGATCCCAAGAGAGATACCTTTAATCTTTCCCTCTTTCCATGTGAGAAAATTTGTGGTTTCAACTTACTGTTGAACTTATTAATTTTTTTCTTTAAATGCTAAGAAGCAGCTTAAAGTATTTTTAAGTCCCTAATATTAACTACTTAAGATATTCTTTGAAGTGATTTCAATGCAGGGTGAATATTCCCCATTCACATTCACTTGAGCATCCCATACAGTCCTCCTCACCAAAACTGAGGTAGTCAAAATCAACCGTTTTGGGAATTTTTAACTTCAAAGATCTCTAGGAGCATATAAACTCTCCAAGATCACTGGCTGTCCTTTCTTTGGGGTAGAAAAATTTAGTCTGGTTTAAAATTTATCTCTTTTTTAAAAATTGCTAGATGTCTGTTCAGAGAACTCAATTTTTTCTTTAGAATTTTTTTTTTTTTTTTAAAGAATAATCGTTTATGATTCTGTTTCAGAGCCTGGTAAGTTGCAGCTACTTATATCTGTGCTGAATGGTTGGCTGTTGTTTTTTAAGGCACTCTGTTTACACAGTCAGAGATTTACCATGAAGTCTTAGTCCATCCTGTTTCTCACTAGGTGCCGTGTTTTGCTGGGGCCCCATCTGCAGTTCCATCTTCGTTGAGGGGTGATGGGCGGGCAGGGCTGCCTTGGGTGGCTGATGCAGCTCAGTCTTCCTATTAAGACACAAAATAGACATTGAAGGCAGGAGACGAGTGGGGAGGGGCTGCAGGATCTTAGAGCATTAAATAGCTCTCTGAGTGAGAACAATTAGTGATGTAAGTGTGTTCTTGAAAATGAACTGCTTTGGGGTGAGATTACTTACAAGCAGCATCATCTCAGCTAAAATCTCCATAAAGAGTTCCGCAGTTCTGAGAAGTCATCTTCAGAGACAATGCTTATTGGAATTCATAGATAGTGTTTCATTTTGTACTCTCTGAAATTAGCTAATGTTCTGGTCACTCTAGAGCCTTTAAAAATGGCCCCAGTCCCAGGGGCTTTCACAGAGGGGAAGTCTGGCAGTGCGTGTGCTACAAATGTGTGGCTATTTGTGATATTTATTTTAAGTTGGCATCACCATCAGAATCTTTTCTCTTCCTCAACTGGATACAATGTTTGCCTTTCCTTCATTATCAAGAAATGAGCAATGCTTTCCACATAGTAAAAGTATAATACGATTTTTTTTACTCCTAATTTTAAAGTATAAAATTTAGCTTTTGAAAAACAGCATTTTCTCATCTGATTTATTTAACTTATTGAATTTCATTTTAATAAGTTAAGGTGCATAGGAAGATGGCTGGTGTTTTCTACTAACCTGTTAACACAGAAGCCATTGCAGTACCGTCGGTGTTATTTTTATTTGTTTGTGTACAGGAAATATACAGTATAGATCGTAAACATAAATCGACATGGGATGGGTTCCTGGTTTTGCGGAAATAATATCACGTTTTGCTGAAATACTGACACTTGCAGTTTTACTTTTTATTTTAATTATATTTATATACATTTTATTTTAATGTTATTTAAAATATATCTAAATATTTTAATTATATTAAAATAAAATGAATTGACACATTTTTTAAGATATTTCACTGATTTGACACTTTATGTAGAAAGTTTCCAGTGCTTTCAATATGTAGGAAATGAGCAGAACTGTTGGTAATTAGATCTACTTCAAGTTTTCAGTGACCTTCTGAAAGAATTAAAATAGCTCTATGATTTACCAGGTGCTTCAGATAACATAAGGACCAAAAATCTTTACAAATTCGTCTATGAAGTACTACGTCTGCTTTCTAGACTGCTTTTTTAAACCCTTCCAAGTCATCAATATATTTTTGAATATTACTGTGTTTTCTTCATTTTCAATACCATTACAATAATTTGTACTGTACTAGTAGTTCAATACCTTATTATAAATTGACTGGCAGGTGGAGAGGGCATGTGAGTACCTGCAATACAGCATTGCATCCTTCCAAAAGGCCTTGCTCCACGTGGACAAAGCTATGCTGGTTCCTGAACTCATCACTGTGACCCGAGGCATGGAATGCTGTGATTGGCCCGGCTGCTTCCAGGGCCCCCGCGAAAGCAGGGATGAGTGTGGTCAGTCTCTGCCATGAGCTTGATCTGAGAGTGGCTGAGAGTTTCCAAAAGATAACAGTTGCATTACAACAACAACAGGGAAGTGGATGCTGAGTAGGCAAAGCCGACAGGTGTCCACTTGGTTTGGAAAAGTTTTGTTGTAATTCCTTAACATCTGCTGACCGCCGAATAAATGCACATGTTTTAAAGATTTTTTTGTGCATTTCTCATGAGTGCACTTTAGAATATCAATGACATTTTCCTTTTGCCAAACGAGAAGCCAAAATGTGAAAGGAATCATCTGAGCCAGCAGAATCTCTGGCCCAAACAGGACTGGTTTTGTGAGGTTGCTTCGAATTCTCTCTCTCCAAGGACTCATGTTTCCTCTCCACCTTTCACAATTCAACACCCCTCCTTATTTATCCATTCTTGTTTCTTGTCTTAAGGTCTCGCCCTGCTTACCAAGTAAGGTCCTTCAGAGCGGAAACCGTGTCTTGAGTTTCTTTACTCTCCATTACACATTGCTTGGCATGTAAAAGACACCAAATAAATTCTTGGGTACATAGTTTTTGCAAATTGGAATAACATATTCTCTAATACGCTAGTGGAAATTACATTACAATGGATGGGATTGCACAACTTTCTCACTGATCAAAAAGTAGCTCAAACAGTTGTTCTAAGGCAAGTAAGTCTTTACTACTAATTTCAAAGGGTTAATTTAAAGATTTTCATATTTTTATTTGATACAAGATATTTTCAATGTCTCATTTCAAAAAATACTACCCTGATCTCAGAGGATGAATTTTCTGAATAATTTCAAGAGTTACATGAGAAAACAGAAGCAACTTCCAGTGGAAGATGTCTTGCTCCACACAGTGACACGTAGATGACTGAAGAAACGACTCATTTCTGTTATCTCTGCTGTTATTCCCATCATCTAGATTGCCAGCATCCTTAATAATGCATATGTTTTGAGTTCCTGCCATGCAGTGAGCTTATAAGGAGATATAAATCTGTCACTGGACATTTACCATGTACATGGGAACAAAGGACAAGCAGAGGGCACGTACTATGTCCCAAGTAAGTGAAGAGTATGACTTTCCTGCTGTGTTGTGAAAAAAAAGTGTGTTCCCGGAAGAAAGACCCAGCTCCACAGGAAAGACCCAGCTCTTCGAAACTGGATCATAACACTGCTCCCAAATGAGCAACGGACCTTCTCACTGTTTCTTATTCCTGGAAGTAATTACTTGGCTAACTGGGTCATGAGCAGGCCCTGGTGAGGAGTTTAAGAAGCATCGATTTTCAAGGTGGGCTTTAATTGCAGATGTTGGTTGACCCAGGTCACAATGGCCTGTGAGTACAAATGCAGCTACATTAATAGTGTATTAGTTTTCTGGGCTGCTGTAATAAAGTCCCCCACACAGGGAGGCATTAAACAACAAATTTATTGTCTCTTGGTTCTGGGGGCTGGAAGACTGAGATGAAGATGTCTGCAGGGTTGGCTCCCTGTGAGGCTATGGGGAACACCTGTTCCAGGCCTCTCTCCTGGTGGTTTGCAGGCAATCTTTGGCTTTCCTTTGGCACATCACCCTGATCTCTGCCATCATGTTCACATGACATTTTCCCATGTGCATATCTGTGTCTCCAAATTTCCTCTTTTTATAAGGACACCAGTCATACTGGATTAGGTCTTCTCCAGTATGACCTCATCTTTAATGATAACTGCCATGACCCTTTTTCCAAGTGAGGTCCCATTCTGAGGTTCTAAACATCAGCATATGGATTTGCGAGGGACACAATTCATCCATAATGATAGTAAAACCCATATTTTGCTATCACCTCCCCCTGCCACAGACGAGATTGCCTGATCTCCTTGTCCCTAATCCCTTGCTAAGTCTCCCCTATTCTTTTAACATTGTTACAATGGAGGTCAAGTTTCCAATATGTGAACTTTTGGGGACACATTTAATGCATAGCAATGTGCTTTAATCTTGACAAAATTGACAGCTAAGTTTGGATTTGGTCATCTTCTTCTTAAGGACCAAATAAACTGATTATTGCCTTAATCTGATGTGGTCGGTTATTTGAATTTTAAAAGAAGAAAAGAAACTGAAAAATAGACATGAATCTCTAACGGACTTTGGGTGCTATGGCAGTTTGAGTGCGGAAAGTGTGTGTGCTAATATACATGTGTGTGCATATGTGTGCATGAGTGTACACATGTGCGAGTATGTGTGCATATGTGGTCACATGGCATGTTATCTTGGGGCTTCTCCTCAAATTCCTAGTCTGAAGGTGTCACTTCTTGCCCCCTTGACAGTAGCAGTTTTCATATATTTTTGACCTGTGACCCTTTCATCAGGCAAAATCTTGCAGAGATGTGAGTGGAAACTCCAACATGGGCCCTGGGTCAAACCATCTAGGTTTGAATTCTGGCTTTTTCATTGATCAGCAGTGTGATGACCATGGTCAATTTACCTAAACTTTCTGTCATTCAGTTTGCTCATGTCTAAAATGTGGAAACACTGTACTTAGGTCACAGTGTTACGACTAGAGCAAATGGGTTAATGCATGAAGAGTATTTTGAACAGTGATGGTCGCATAGAACTTCTGGCTAGAGGGTAGAGAGGGTGAGTTCCCAGGAATCAGGTAGGTTCCCTTCATCTTCCAAAAATGTCCTTGGAAAAACATTTTGAATGAGATACTCCTGGGGTGACTCCTTTTGTCATTTCTGCTGAAAAATGAGGACCTGATGGGGCTCTCATGACAGAAAATTGTGCAAATGTTTCCTGGATGGTACAATGCCTTCCTTTATGCTTCTAGTTTTTAGGACACTGACTGCTTTGGCAAATCATTCCAACATCTCCTGGTAGGCAGCACACTTGCTGTGTGTACTGCAGGGCATCAGGTCCTGTACATAGCCTCTGGGCAGCAGGTCCAGTTTGAGGAACTTATACAACAGAAGTGTTCATATTACATGTTAAAATACAGATATAAAATCATGTTCTTGTATATATAAGACATTGTTCATGATAATGAAAAAATAAGGGAAAATCTCTATCAGTCAGATGCTGGTTATGTAAATTACTATATGGCCAAACAGTGAACCGTTGAATACTGCAATGGTTAATTTCATGTGTCAACTTGGCTAGGCCAGGGTGCCCACTTGCTTGGCCAAACCCCAGTGTAGACATTACTGTGGATGTATTTTTTAGATATGATGAGAATTTAAATTGTAGACTTTTAGTAAAGTGGATTACTCTCCATTATGTGGGTGGGCCTCACCCAATCAGTTGAAGGCCTTAAGAGTGAAAGACTGAGGTCAGCTGAGGAAGAAGGGTATCTGCTTCCAGACTACCTTCAGGCCTGAGCTGTGACATCGACTTCTCTGGGACTCAGCTTACCAGACTGCCTTGTAGAATTAGGGCTTGCCAGGCCCTGCAATTGTGTAAGCCATTTCCGTAAAATAAATCTCTCTCCCTTCCTCTCTCGCTCTCTCTCTGTGTCTCCTCCTATCTATCTATTTATGGATCCATCCTATTGGTTCTGTTTCTCTGGAGAACCCTGACTAATACAGATACCATGGTGTAGCCTTAAATAAAATGAAGCATTGCCATATTTTCTGATGCAAAGTTTTTCTCTGAATATATTGCTAAGTGAAAAAAGCTAGTTGCAGATCTGTACGTGTGTACATAGTTGTCACTGATGTCCTGGCTGCTGACTTTCTATATTTCTCATGCTTCTAATACCTCCTGGGACTGTCTCCTTCAGTAGCAGGGCCTCTTCCTTCCTTGGCCTTGAGGCCAGTTTCATTGTTCTCATCTTTGCCTGGCTTTGTGGATAACACGCTGTCCTGCCCCTTGCCATCTGTGTGAGCTTCACCATGACTTCTTACTTCTTTTGTATGACGTTTGACAAATAGCTATGTCCATCACTCCCACATGTATCTGGTCTCCTACCTCTATCTTGCCCTCTAGCTCAACTTTCTTCACCCCCAAATGCTTCTGGAACATTCCTGTACCTGGGCCCTGCTCAGCTGGTCCCCACCCCTTCTCTGCTCCCATAATATGCTGCCATCTTTGACCATGGTGTTGGCAGAATATTCAGAAAAAAATAAGTGTACATGAGACAGAACTGGTACTCCTCTTCTAAGATTATCACATTTTATGGATGATAATATGAGTTTATCATTACCATCAGGGCCAGGATTGGGCTAAGGCAAGAGAGGGAGGTCATGCAAGTTCAGGGTGGTGCAATCTTTACTTAAAATTTTTATATTTTGTTCATCACAGTTTTTTTTTGCATTAATTTTGATTTTTAAAAGTATTGCATTAATATTTATGTTGATTCACGAGTTTTGCACCTTTAGATTTTGCACTGCAGGCAAGCACCCTAATCTCAGACTTGGTAACTATAAATGTTTCCAGCCAAATAAAACATGTAGCAAGTGTTCTCCATAACAATCTATTTCAAAAATAAGAAAAATAATGGAATATTCAACTTCAATTGGATAATTAACACACTGTTCAAACTTTAGAAAGATTTAGAAAATTTATGTAAACTCTTTTCCTATTTGATTTCACTTTGGCCAAAAGATTTCTGAAACAAATATCAACCTTCTGATTTCTAGCACCTGGAAAATGATGTGGCTCCCTGGAGGGCCTGTTAAAGCATGGATTGCTGGGCACCTCCCAGTGTTTGATTCAGTAGGTGTGGGGTGGGGCCTGAGAAGTTCACAGGTGATTAGGGTGCTGTTGGTCCAGGGACCACCCAGAACCACTGCAATGCACAGAGCTGCCCTTTTTAGAGAGACTTTGTCATTTTCAAGTCACCCTGCAGCCTTTGGTGGAGTAGATGGGGGAAGGTCACTCTCCTGTTGGCTCACGAAACACGGTCATGTTGAATTTTTATTGATTCAGAGGGACTTTGAGAACACAAGTAGAAAGTAAACCTTTTATTATTATTTTTAAAGCAGGTATGTAGATAACAAGCGTGTGTATGAATCACAAAATTTCCTCTTAGTTTATATTCTTCTAGGCCAGCCTATTGACCTTTCCTTGATTAGTTTTAGATAAAAGCTTGTTCACTATGACACTGAAAATTCAGTGCCTGGGAGGTCAAGTGGCCTGACCCGTTGCGTGAGACATGCTCATGTTCATAAAGCCGAATGATGCCATTTGGGTCATTGCTTTATTAATTACTTGGATGCTCCTTTGTTTATTTAAGGATTAAGCTTGAATAGAGATGCTGACATTGAAATCAGATGAGCCTATGATTTAAACAATTAAAGAAGGCTTCAGATGAAGAAAATATCAATTTTCTGGGAAGAATGGCTGTGAGCTATTTGGTGGGGAGGAAAAACACATCAATGTTATCTTACATCGGAGAACAACCCGTTTATCTAGGCAGGCCCAGAAGGCAGTTGAGAGGTAAGATTGCTAGGCTGGGTGATATTCCCTGTTGTGAAACCATCTTTATCTCATACTTGACAGATGTTTCTGATAGATGTGATGAGATGAACAAATTGCCAAGATGAAACCAAGGTAATATCTCTCTTCAACACACAGAGATGTTTTGATAAAAAAGAAAGAACAAACAGGAAAGGCAACCAGGCATGCTCAGAGTCACAGAGACGTCTGGAAGGATAACTAGAGCGTCTGGTTGAGGCTCATTTATCTATTCAGTGAAGCTTGGAGTTTGTGATTATAGCTCAGACTTGATCCCCGGAGGAATTAGGATCAAAGGTGGAATAGAAATACATGTGGCAGACTACAGGACAGTCAGAGCAGGTGAACTGGAGTGAGGGATGCAGGTAGCAGGATAACCTATGTTATTTCATTATATCCTTTTGTAGGAACACTCAATTTGCACAGTACCATTTTCAAACTTTTTATTTGAAAATAATTTCAAACTTAAGACAAATTTTAAAAATAAAAATAATACAAAGAACACATATATCATTTACTATGCACATCTTTACTATTTGTTTTATCTTGTGTTTTCTCTCTTTCTCCACACATATATACGTGCTCACACACACACACACACACACACATACACCTTTTTTTCTGAACTTTTTGAGGATAAGTTACATATCATGGCCCTTTATGCCTAAATTTGTCATGGAATATTTCCTAAGAACAGGGATATTCTCTTACCTAACCATCAACTTCAGTCATTTTAACATTGATAAAGGTTTTATCTAATCTGCCATTTATGTTCCAGTTTTGTCAGTTGACCCAATAATGTTCTTTAGGTCATTTTCCCCAAGACAGGATCCCTCAAGTGTTGGTTAGTGCATTTAACTGTTCTGTCTCTCCAGCCTCCCTATTTAATTTGGAAGATATCCACGTGCTCTCTTTGTGTTTTAGGACATTAACATTTTGAAGAAATACAGTCACCACACATTGCCCTTCTTTTAATAGACCATTTCTCAGTTTGGGCTTCCTGATGTTTCCTTGTAATTAGATTCAGGTCATGGGTTCCATGCTAAAATACTGCATAGGGGATGGTGTGTCCTTTTCAGACTATCACATCTGGGGACACTTGATGACCATCTAGTCTTCTTTGGTGATGTTAATATTGATCACCTGGTTAGGGTGGGGTTTGGTATCTTCACAGTTTACAATTTTTTATTCCTTGCAACTAATAAACAGTCAGTGGGGTAACATTTTAAGACCATGCAAATAACCTGATCCTCCTAAAAAGCTCCACCTAGATTTAGCATATGTTAACAATTCTTGCTTGATCCTGTGTTTACTATGATGATTGCAAACTGCTGATTTTCCAACTCCGACACTCCCTCTACCTCTGCCAGTCAGACCTTGGCATTCTATTGCAGGATTCTCTATTTATTATTGGTATGCACTTATGAATTCCTCCTTATCATTCTACTTCATTACTTTGGTGTTCAAATTGTGCCAATTATGGTCAGTGAGCACTCCTTTGGGTGGCTCCTGTGTGCTTGGTACATGTGCCTATCATTTTTTGAGCACTTACTTTCTAGCTCATCTTGATCCTGCTCTGCTCCAGCCCTGGAATTAGCTGTTTCTCTGAAAAGCCTTGGTTACTTTCAGTGGGGATTGGAATTTTAAATCAAGATTTGAATACTAGGTGTGCTCATTGCTACTGGAGTGTGTTTGTTTCTGGGCCCTTTCAGTGGAAAGAGATAGGAAATATATGTATGTATATGCACCTATACGTACATACACAAATAGATGTGCACACAAATATACCTATACAAGCACACATATTTTAGCAACCATGAGTTCATGCCAATACCTCTAATTCTAATCTATCCCCACAGAGTTCTTTCTTGCCTTCTTCTATGACATATTTGCAAATTCCTTTTTCTCCCCCCTACCCCCCGTGAGAACCTGGTTCCAATCCACATCAGCATGTTGTGCATTTGCCCGATTCTTCCATACATATAAAACAGTCACAGAATTTCTTTGCCCATACAGTACAAGAAATTAACCTACTAAAAAGTGGTCAGGATTTGTTTGCAATTCTCCTGCCCCATCCCACCCTACCCCAAACTGAGGTTATATAGTCAAATACTATGCTCATATGTTTCTAAGATTTTCCTTCTTTCAAGTTAACTTGAATTTTCCTCCCTCCCAGATTATCGATGTTCTTTTGCACTTTACTGGGATTCATGAGATGTATTTTACCCCATTTTCCTTTCCACATGAGCTCTGTGGACTTAGCTAAGGAATTTACATTCTCAGAACTTAGTTTTTTCATTTGTTGAATGTGAGCATTTTCTCTTATCTCTTACCACAAAAAAGTTGGCCATAATAAATTTAGTTTTTCTCTTCTTATCCATTATAAATTTAGAAATGTATATTCAGAGCAAAAAAAAAAAAAAAACCTCTTCAAATAGACTCTTTGGAGAATATGGAGTTGAGCCAGAGCTGAGGTAAACGCCTTTGCAGCACAGTGTTTCTAACACTTTCCTCCTCTAGACGTTCCACTTAGTCCTGGTCATCCCTTATCATTTTAAAGACGCTTCTCCTTGACAGAGGCCCAGCCTAGGACCCAGCTCTCTTTGGCTTTCTGAGGGAGGCTTCCAGATATACCTGGGGTGTATCTTCGTCCAGTTTGTAATTTGGCCTCTATGCTGTAAGTGCCAGGTTCTGTCATGGAATGTAGGGCCTTCACTCCACCCACCCCACTCATGCAAGCCTGGAACCCTATAAAATGAGTTGGCTTACGTGCCGTGTGATTACAGCATGGTCTCCCCACTCCCCGAGATTTAGGTGTCTGAGAACTCCCCTGAAAGAAAACTCACAACTTAGTTTCAACAAAAACTTCCCAGGGAGTGAAGGGTAAAAGAGATTTAACTTTTGGAAGGCCCAAAAGTGTGTTATCTTTCCTAAAACGAGGAAGCTAGTACAGTCGGCCACACATGTCTGTCGGGTCTTCACTCGCAGATTCAACCAACAGCAGATAGAAAATACAAATATACCTCGAACACGGCACTGGTGACATTTTCTACGTGCTAAGTTAGTTCATCTTCATTCACGATTCCTCATTCTGGTGGGTCTTCCCAGTCTGCCTTTGCCTGTAGTTTCAAGGAGATGGTTGTAAGTTGTTGCTTTGCTGTTTCATGACATCTAGCATCCTCAAGTCTGATTCTCCAACTCAGTGTGGTCATCGCCTTCCTGCTTTTATTGCCCGCAGTTGCTCATTGCTGGTTTCCAGCTTTGGCCATGAGCCCAAAGAACTAGAGTATTGTGGATCTACCCTAAAAATAAAGGAGGAGAAAAAGCAGACTTGAATTCACATTTGGTTAACTATCGATAGCTCTTTCTGAAGCTCAGTCACACATGTGGGGCACGTGTCAGGGCTGAAACTGCAGGTGCCAGGTGTCCCATTCTCCTTTCCTTTCTCTCAAGGCCGCTTCATGCCCAAACCTTTGTTCCCGACACCTACACCGAGTCTCCTGTCCCCAGCATCCTTCTTCTCTTCTTACGCAGCAGGAAGACTTAGAATTCATGGGCCTAGAAACAAAGCAGGCCAGGAAGGTAAGAGACGCCAACCTGCTGCTTGTAGCATATCCACGGTTGGTAGCAAAGGCTCTAATTCCCTTTTTGTTGTTTTCATTGTCATAGAAGCAAAGGTCAGGGGTGGCACTGCAGCCATCATGTGGTGTGTGAGACTTGGGGAGGATGTCAGGCACTCAAGGCAAAAACGTGGGACTTGACCTGGACAAGACTGGGCTCAGGGATCAGAGCACTGGGCCAGCTGCAAGACCTGGGCAAGTGGCCTCACTTCTTGGCCTCAGTATCCCCATGTGTAAAATGGGGTAAAAGCAGTAACCTCCTTCATGGGGTAGTTGTAACATTAAACAACTTAAACATGAATTGTTTAGAACAGTACCTGGCTCAAGGTGTAGGTTCAGTCCCTGCTTCTATCACTCACGGGCACCTCTCCACAGTCAGCCCTGGGTCTTCTGCACAGGACAGATAAGATGTGCCTGCCGGGACTGCATGAGACCAGGCAGGGAAGCTCTTGCATGTTTCATCACCACTGTGAGGCTGAGCAAAGTTTCTCTTCATAGAGACCTAAGCAGCATAAGAATGAATGTTCAGCCTCTGTTGCCCCCTTGCATGGGCGATAAGCTTTATTTTGCATCTATGGGGCTTGATTCCCATCCCATGCTGCAGCAACTTATGGTATAGTTGGTGACACAAGGCGTGTCCTGTAAGTATGAAGAGTGAGGCAGGGCTGCAGAGGCTAGGTATGAAGAGGTGGCAGCCGTGGGAAGTGTTGAGTGTTCAGGCGACAGCGTGGTGGCAGTGCTGGTAACATCCATCAACAACAGGAGGCAACATAAATAAAGTTAGTAAATGTACGAGAGCAGGTAACATTTTCCAACACCAGCCATGTGCCCAGCTCTGTGCTGAGTGCCTTATATGCATTGCCGATTTTAATTCTACCAGGAGTCCTCTGGGGTAGGTGCAATGGATTTAATTTACACATTATACTTGAGAAAATGGAGCTGGGAAGATTTTATCAGTGTGCACGAGCAGAGCTGGACTCTAACCAGTGCAGGGTCTACCAGATGGGTCAACCAGACTAGGAAAGGCGCTGCTTCTGGGAAGCCTGACCATAGATGTAGATGCACACCACCCATCAGGGAGCTAGTGGGGGAAGACAGGGTGGGTTGATTCATGGGGAACTCTATGGAAATGGCTTTCAATTTAACAGAGAAAGCACTCCACGTTATTTGTGAATTTCACAATGCAAAATTAGATTTCTGGGTGTTTAATGCTTTAGTGTAAAATATTTTAGTGAAATTTTAAGTACTAGGATGGGCCAGAATTATTATTTTTTCTTCTGTGTGTGTGTGTATGTGTGTGTGAACTTATCTAGTTATAAAAAGAGCCAACAATGGAAGTCCATATTTTTAATCAAGTATTTTTATAAACATGATTAAAGAAGTTTAACCACACACTTTTAAGATAAACAACAAGCACCACCACAACAAAAACCCATGATGGATTCCTAAATTCAATTTTAAAAAGATTTCTTAAATTCAGCATTTACATAGGAAGCATGAATGTTTATCTAAAGGAGTGAAAGAATCTAGAAGTCAAAAGGAGAAGGAAAAGGAAGAGAAGGAGGAGAAGGTGAAGGAGGGGGAAGAGAAAAGAGGAAGGAAGGGTGGATGGAAGTAAGACAGACAGACAGACCAATAAATTAAGAAACCCTTCTCTGCTCAGTGACTTCTGTCTGTACGTTGGACAGTAGGCTTTATGCAAGTATAATCTATTGTCAGTGAGAGGCTGGTTTCTCATAGGCTGCATTTGTGAAACTGCTAATACAAGTTCCCTAGAGGAGCAAGTCCTTCAATGATGGATGGCGAATACACAAAAGCTGCTTAAATGGCCTCAGAGTTTGTTGCTTGGTTTGAAATCACTTTCGATCAGTTTTTCTTCTCTTCTTCTCTGTTTGGTTTCTGATTCTGTCCAGAAAGTGTTGAATTAGTGAATGGAACCTTCTTCACAACAAATGAATAAGTCTCAGTTGTGGGGTTGTATAGGTAAGAATCTGATCTGCATACAGCAGGCGTCCTTATTCTAGGGGTTCCCAACTGGAGCAATTTTTCCCCCAGAGGACATTTAGTAGTGTCTGAAACTTTTTTGGGTGGGGGTGGTAGTGCTGCTCTATAGTACTGGTGTCCAGTGGGTAGAGGCCAGTGTTGTTGCTAAACACCCTTCAATGCTTAGGACAGCCCTCAGAACAAAGAATAATCTGGCCCAGAATATCGATAGTGCCAAGGTTGAGAAATCCTACTTTATTTTAACATTTTACTGATTGCTTGCTATTATATGATTAGAAAAGACATTCATCAAATCGGGGTGGTTTTTGGAAGTAAACTCATCCATAACATAAGTGACTGCTGTGTCCCAAGCCCAGATCTAGGTGTGGGTGTTACAAACACAACAAAGGAAAGGTTTCCACCTGCAAGTTCTTGTCACCTGGTAACAAGTAAATGGATTAAAGTTTTATGGGTGCAAGAGACAGTGAGAGAAAAAGGGAAGAATAGCAAATAAATAATTTATTTCAGGAAAAAAACACATGCAGATTAGGAAACCGGTTTAGACAATATGCACTGATTTGTACCATTTCCTCCTCCCCACACTTTTAGTTTGATTAAAAGAGATTAATGCATTTCCATATAAAGTCGCTGTGAAGGGAGAGTAAAGTGTTTTTGTTTTTCTTTGTGCCAGCTTTTGCATGTTCTGGGGTAAAACCTCTCTGCCTCTTGCCAGCGCACTAGGTGAAGCGGAAGTTGATTGGATGCTCCTGTCTTGTCAACAGCCTGAGCGTCGCTACAGTCACTTGTAGCAATTAGAACTTGTTGTGTGGAAAGACTAGAGTGTTGACTGAACCAATTAAAAGATCAATTAGTGTGGTGCAAGTGCTTGGACAAGTAGCTTTCTATGACATGGAGCAGGTTTTCCATCAGCACATAGAGCTGCAAGCAAAACCAGCATTTAGGACTATGTATTCTCTGTTCTAAACTCTTTTTCTTTTGAAGTGTTCTGTACATTGTTAAACATTCAGTGGAAGCTATTAGTCAATGGGCTAATATGACAAAAATGGATTTTCTTGCAATAAGACTCAATAATTCAATGACCCTAATTAAGTAAAAAATAGTAAAATAACACTGAATTTAAGCAAATACTTTATTTTACTTTTGGCTGTGATATAGTTCATTCAAAAAAGTTATTTTCCCATTAATTGTGGTTTGGGCTTCTTATTGTTGTTTTTTAACTCAAAAGAAACCAAACCAACAATCAAATAAAAATAACCTCAGTTTGTTTTCAGTTTTTTATCCTATGTTGGAATCTCAGTACATGTGTACAACAGTGAATTTGCAGATTTCTAAAGGCATAACTTCAGAAGGTGTCTTTTCATCAGGTGAGAAATAAAAACTGACTCTATGCAAATTTTTCAAGGTGTAAAGTGTTAAATGTGTTTGTTCAGCAAATACTTACACAACTAGTGGATAGCAGAAGGAGATATGGCTGAAGCCCAGAATGTGTTTCCTGTCCATTCGTGGTTTGTACTGTGACTGCGTGTGGCATGGAGCAGATCTTCAAATCCTTGACTCCCTTCTCTGTTTCCTGCCACCCTGTAAGAGAGAGAGAGAGAGACTCACTGAGAACCAGAGCACGGGAAATCACTGGCTGTGCTATGCCCAGGGCTTTGTGTTAAATTCTCTTAGGAATTTCTATCCTTGGTGACTTAAATTGGGCTAGAGGTGACCTGGAGAGCTTGTTTCATCTGGACAGAGGCAGGTGACTTGGAGAACTTGTTTTGTCTGACAGAGCCTCTCACCTGGATCCCACTCCATTTCCTACTTGGCTCTTACTTATACTGGAGACCCCTTCTAAATGGAAGGCATCTTCAGGCCCTTCTCACTACCCAACCACATGGATTGTCAAGGGAGACAATTCAGAAAGGAATCCAAGAAAGGAACTAAAATCAGATTCCCGGTAGAGCGTTTAGGCTCCGGTCCTAATGTTTACTCTCTGCTTCCCCTCCAAGACCTTTGCCCAGGCACTGTCGTCCAAAGGCATTCTTGGCATGGGACGATTCTAGTGTTCCTGGATGTTGATGTGAAGGCAGAAGGAGCTATGTAAAAGATGTACATGAGAGAGTCACAATGTGAGGTGGTGGTGGATGGGTACCAACACGATGTCAGCATTGTAGTCTCTGCCTCACAGTCCTCAG
>NW_007740831.1:0-619 GCF_000696425.1 Galeopterus variegatus | reverse complement strand
CAGAAGAGAGCAGCAGAACCAGGGCTGAGGCTCTAGCCAGGCCCAGGCAGGGTGACACTACAGCATTGTTTTTGCTCTCTGTGGTTCCAGAAAAAATTGTGAGAAAGGAGTAACCAGTCAATTTTCTATATAGGTTACATTTTGTTTGCTTGTTTGGTTTACAGATACTATCCATTTACATTCTGTTTTAGCTACAAGCCAAGAATATTTAGGCTGTCTGTTGATTAAAATACATGATCTGAGGAATAAATTAACAGTAGAGAGACCAACTGACCAGGTCTACCTGATTGAGGGATTCCCAGGACAGGGGACTCCAGAGCTAAAACAGGGAACGTCCAGGCCAGAACAAGCTAGATGGTCACCCCAGAGCCTGAGAAGGAACAGGAGGAGGCAAGAGGGTGACTCCTAGATCACAAGGTGGCTACTAAAGGGGACGCGGGGCTCACGCCGGAGGAGGACAGAATGTGTGCAGCTCACACATATTCTAGTTTAGCAAGAAAAACTCTAGAGAGTTCCAGGGTCTGGTTGTGTTAGAGAAGAGCCAGAAATGTCTGTCCAGGGAAGGAAGAGCGCTGGCATGCTGACGACCCCAGACATGGCGGGGTTTATACAGCAAATC
>NW_007740830.1:27291-28210 GCF_000696425.1 Galeopterus variegatus | reverse complement strand
TTGAACAACTCAGGTTTAATTGTTGGCCTCTTAATCACTTTTGGGTTTTGTGAGGTCAGATACATCTGGGTTGTGTGGAAATTCTGGCTCAGGACTGTATCTTTCCAGAAAACTGCACCCCTGCAGTTCTATATTCCTGACCAGTCTCCACTGAGCGGGCCTGTGCCAATAGGAAGGCAGGTCAGGTGCCCATGCTGCATCCCAATGTTCCCCCAGAAGGCCATCCTCCCCTCATCCCCGCCCACTCTAAACACTTCCCATGGGATGGGCCATGTGCCGGTCCCTTGTGATGACTCACTGGCTTCTGGGTGGCTTCTATTTCTGGTTGGCTGTGGCCCCTTGCTCCTGTGTGGGTTCATGGGAGCACTGTGAGTGGTCTCACTGGCCTGGGGGCTGGTATAGTGTGCACCGAGGTGCTCTTCTCCCCTGCAGACTCTAGGCAACTTCACGCAAATGGCACAGCTGCAGCTTTTGCTGGCTCTTGCTTTGTAGGCTCACAAGGACTGGCCCTGAAGCAACTGGGGCTGAAAACAGAGTGGTCCCTTCTTTCTCTTGCCACAGCTTCACTTGCTTTCACAAACTCTGCAGTTCTCTCTTCCTCTTCCCCTGAGCTCCAGTGGTCCCAGATTGGCAATCCCTGCTTTCTAATAGTTGTAAATTGATTGGTTGTGGGAGAGAGTGATGCTGGAGACCATCTATTCCTTCATCTTGATGATGTCTTGTTTTTATAGTTTTAGGTTTAAATTTCAGGTGTATGATCCTTTTTACTTAATTTTTGTATATTGTGTGAGGTGTGGATCAAAGGGTTTTTTTGGTTTTTTTGCTTGTGGGTATCCAACTGTTTCAGTATCATCTGTTGAAAAGACTATTCTTTCTCCACTGCATTGCTTTTGCATTTTTATAAAAACTCAGTTGTCTG
>NW_007740830.1:24870-26553 GCF_000696425.1 Galeopterus variegatus | reverse complement strand
AGGGAATCCCCTCTCTTCTGCTGTCTTGACTCCAGCAAATGTGAGGGTATAGACAGGAGGCAGCTCAGCCCTAAGGCATTGCCTAGGAAGTGCTCAACAAGAGAATGGACTATTTGTTTCTGCAATGCTGAGGGGATATGAGCAAAAGTGAAAGGAGGCACTCAAATAATTCTCTGTGAAACCTCAAAGGGCCACCACAATTCCCCTGTGTTTTAGAGGACCCCCACATCCAGGAAAAAAGAATCCAGCCTGTGGAAACAACCCCTAGCCAAAAGCATGAGTCTCCCCATGGGAGGGCCCAGCAGGAAATGCCTCTTTGCCTTGCAGTAAAGTTCAACACTTCAAGTTCTCAGAGATATGTGTTTGTGGTTTACCTAAGGTGGGGAAATTCTACTTTAGGCCCACACCTTAAATAATTAGCCTTCCAGTGGTAAATTTTGCAATTAGACCAAAATGTTCACTGTGTACTTATACAGCATGCAGATTTGACAAGAGAAATTTTCCATAATTCAGGTCTAGAAAAATTATCCCTAATCCAGATGTAAGAGAAAATAAATTTAGAACATAAAATATTTTAAGTGTAGTCCCATGATAGGCCAAACCCAATATTATGGTGAGCCAGGGCCCCTCTTTGGAGCACAGTACTTTCCTGCATGAAGTAAATAACTTCTTCCTAAGCATGAAATGTTACTCTCCAGAGGGCATTTTAGTTTCTTGGAGTTTCTGTGAGATTGAGATTGTTTAATAAGTTTGAGTTGAATCCTGTTTCTTTTTCCATCTCTCAGGCTCTAGTCTAAATAATACTTAGCCAATGCTTTTTTATTATTTTTTAAAATAACGAATCCTGTTCAATTTGATTCTTCACAAATGATGCAAATTATCTTACTGAAGCNTTCCCATCTCTCCCCCTTTTTAAGCCTTTAAAGAAACTCTATTGCTAAAGAATAAAGCTCCTAATCCTTAACATTTAATCTAATATGCATTATCCCCTGGATACTATCTTCCTTTCCAGCCATACTTAGCATCAGTCCATCCTTTGAACCTGCCTCCTGGTCATACCAAAATGACCTATTTTACAAATATTCTGTGCTATTTTGGTTTCATGCCTTTTTTGTATACTGTCTCTACTTCCTAGGAATAGTGCTTTTCTCTGTCTTGGAATTCAACTCACCCTCCAGACCCACGTCAAATATGGTCTCCCCTATGAAATTGTTCTAAGACACTATAGTCAGTTTACTGATTCTCTGACCTTCCAGGAGAGAGTGTAAATATTTTCAGATTAGGACCAAGTGTTATTTATTTTACAGTCTTTGTGACTAGCATAGTATCTAGTACATAGTCTGGCTTGATAAATATATACTGAATAATATATAAAGTTTCATTCCATATATGGTACAATTGAAATCTCTTTTTGATAGGCATTCATACTTGCTATCTGCATTGCTACTATCAGTTTTTAAATAAAAGCAACACTATTTCTATTTTGATAATATGTGTGATTTTTGGTTTTGCCATTGATGAAAGACTTGAGTAGCAGTAGAGACATTAAAAAGTCTTAATTTCTGCCCAGTAGAAAAACAAAAAGAAAACAGAATTATAAAAGTGCCTGGCACAAAACTAAAAGGGAATCCCCTCTCTTCTGCTGTCTTGACTCCAGCAAATGTGAGGGTATAGACAGGAGGC
>NW_007740830.1:0-23844 GCF_000696425.1 Galeopterus variegatus | reverse complement strand
AAAATAACGAATCCTGTTCAATTTGATTCTTCACAAATGATGCAAATTATCTTACTGAAGCCAAAAAAAAAAAAAAAGAAAAAAAGAAAAGAAAAGAAAAGAAAAAAGCAAAGCTAACATTTTAAAAGACAGTCAAAAGTTAGGGGGAGAAACAACAACAACACCCAAACGTTAAAGCAGTTATTATTATAAACAGCAATATTTGCAAGTATTTTAACACTTAAGAAGTTTGGGGTTATTTCCTCCTACTGTGTCTCTATGGGAGACAAACCAAAGGGAACAGCTGCCCCAGGGTGAGAAAGGTTTGTGCTAGAAATCTCCCACTGGGGAGGACACTCATCAGCCTCCAAAGAAAGCATTACCCACTTATTTGCTTATGCTGTTTTGCTAACGGATATACAAAGTAAGGTAAGAGTTTGCATCCAGATACTTCATATTTATGTGATACCTAACTCATGCAATTAGTGATTTATGCCAAATTAAATTATAGCTTTTTAAGTATGTTTACAGTGTAAATGGAATGGGAGGAAACTAAAAAGTTGAGCGTATAAATGTTTCACTGTGATTCGTCAAATGTAAGTAACATAGTAAACCTAGGAAAATAGCATTCTTTTTCCTATTAATAAAAATTATTCAAACTGTTATGTTTTCATATTTTTAATAGCTGTCATGAAGCTCAGATTATAATTTGAGGGGCACCAAATTTGAAGCTTATCAAAAGCATATTAATCACATTTTAAAATTCAAATCATTTTCATGCTTTGGCTTGCCTGCTCTATTTGTCAGTCATTGGGAGGTGTGTCAAATTCTTGAAGTAGAATTATGGATTTATCAACCACTCTGAGTAATTTTGTCAATTTTGCTTTATATATTTAGAGGTTACATTATATACAAGTTTAGAATTATTATGTTTTCCTAACGAATTAATAACATCTGACTCTTAACAAAGTACTTACCATGCGATATACATAATCTAAACATGTTGAACATATTAACTTATTTTAGTCCTTACAATAACTCTGAGGAAGATATTATTATCCCCATCTTTTGGTTGAGGGAAGACTAAGTTTAGAGAGTTCAAATAATTTACCCCAAATCACAGGACACTACAGTCAGGATTTGTACCTAGATATCATGGCTGCTAAAATTGGGCCCTTAATATACTGTACTATCTTTCTATCTTCTGTCATTATCTAGTGGCCCTCTTTATCACTATGAATGATTTTTGCCAAAGTTTACATCGTCTGATACTATTATAGCCATGTAAAAGAAGTCTAGAATTTGGTAGCCCATGGCTGCTAGAGGAATTACACAGGTTTCCAGGATCCTGATTTCTTTGATCTTTCTCCTCCACAGCTTCCGACCTCTGGGAAAACTCATGATCCAGGAGAGCTGCTGAAACTCCAGCCAACACAAATGTATTGCATCTGGAAGAAGGAAGAAAGACAGAATGACAAAGAATGCTTATCCACTTAAAACTCTGCTCTGATATGGCAGCCACCAGCTATATGTGGCTACTGAGCATTTGAAACGTGTTTAGTCTGAACTGAGATATGCTGAAAGTGTAGAATACATACCAGGATTTTATGACCTCATACCCCCCCAAAAAATGTAAATTATCTCAATAATTTGTTATATTGATTTTGGGTCAAAATGATAATATTTTGGATATATTGGGTTAAAGTACATTATTAGAATTAATTTAACCTGTTTCCTCTTACCTTTTTTAAATTTTTTTTATTTTTATTTTTTTATTATTTTTATTTTGTCAATATACAATGTAGTTGATTATTGTGTCCCATCACTGAAACCTCCCTCCCTCCTCCCTCTCCCCCCTCCCACCCAAGAGTGTCCCCTCCATTTTCTTGTTGTAAGAACTTCAAAAAAAATGTGGTTGTTATATCTTCCTCTCCCCGCCCCGGTTATTTTTTGTTGTTGTTGTTGTTGTTGTTCCTCTTACCTTTTAAATGTAGCCACAGTACTACAAAACTTTTGATTACATATGCGCCTCTCATTTGTGCCTAGATCTGTATTTCTATTGTATAGCCCAGACTTAAAGACCTTCCTTGGAATTCCCACCCTACAATTTCTGCTTAACATTTTATTGTCCAGAATTTAGCCCCACAGCTAACTGACAAGGGAGACTGCAGAATGTTGTCTTCTGACTAAGCCTGTTGCCAATCCCAGCTGCTCCCGAGGGAGCACTGGGGAATAGAGACTTGGGGACAGCCTCTCGCTCCCCGCCCTTCCCAACTATTGTATTGATTTGGCTTTAATTCTTTTGTTTTTCTACTTATTTGGTACATATACACTCTCTTTCTGTACTTTTGGTGAAATCCTAAGAAGCATACTTAACTAAACAAAATCAGTAATGTTTATATCCTCCTCCCAAACAATAAAAGAATATTTAAATACTTTCACTGATTATTTACTTTGCTTTCATTTTACTTATGACTTTAGTATTTTACTTCTATCATGCTTTACACCTCAAAAATAGCAATAATTTTACATAAGAGACTGTTATTTAGATTTATTCCAGGTTTATCAATTTCTTTGCCTATTATTATTATTATTTTGCATTTCACTCCTTTCTTCCGGTTCAATGTTCTTCTTTTAGTACTTTCAGGGGTGATTAATCAGGTGTAAATCACCTCAACTTTTATTTGTTTGAAAATGTCTTTGTTTTTCTATTATACTTGCATGATAACTTAACTGGCTATTTAACAGTTTTGTTTTGTTTTTTTCATCATTCTCTAGTCTTTTTTTTTTTTTTTTTTGGAGTTTTTACTGGTTATATGTTAGACTATTTTCTGTTATCCTAATTATCTTTTAACTTCTCAACTCCATATGCTGTCATTTCTTCAGCATTATATTCTACTTTATTCTCTTTTGAGCTGCCTAACTCTCCTTTACTCTTTATTATTTTCCTTTTTATCATAAATAGTGAGTTTTTAACTTTCGCTGTCATGTAACTAGCTCCATATCAAGATACAGATTTCTGCCATCCAAAAAGTTCCCTCATGCTGCACGTTGGTAGTAAATATCTTTCTGTCTACCAGTTCATGGCAACTACTCATTAGTTTTATGCCTTATAGTTTTGCCTTTTCCAGGATATCATAACATGAAAATCATACAATATATAGCCTTTTGTGTCTGTCTTCTTTCACTAGCATAATGCTTTTGAGACTCATTCATGTTGTTTCATGTATCAGTAGTTTATTTCTTTTTCATTGCAGACTATTATTCCACTGTACAGATACATCGCAATCTGTTGATCACTCACCAGTTAATGAATATTTGTGCTTTATCCACTTTTTGGTGATCATAAATAAAGCTACTAAAGCTGCTGTAAACATTTGTACACAGAATGCTGTGCAGTCATATACATATATTTTATTTCTTTTGAGTAAACTCCTAAGAGCAGAATGACTGCATCATATAGAAGGAATATGTTTAACTTTTTAAGAAATTACCAAACTGTTTTCCGGAGTGTACCATTCTGCATGATCACATTCTCATAGAATTTGGTATTGCCTGTCCTTGATTTTGGCCATTCCATTAGGTATGTAGTGGTATCTCACTGTGGTTTTAATTTTGATTTCCCTAATGATTAATGATATTTATCATCTATTCATGGGCTTATTTGCTACCTGTGACTTTTCTTTGGTAAAGTGTCTTTTCAAATCTTTGCTCATTAATTTTTTTTTTGTATTATTTAGTTATAATAGTACTTTGTATATTCTGGATGCAAGTCTTCATAAGGCATGTGCTTTGCAAATATTATCTCCTAATCTGTGACTTGTCAATTTTCTTAACAGTATCTTTTGAAGAGTTTTGTACTTTTGATGGTTTAATATATCAATATTTTTCTTTATTGGTTTGTGATTTTTGTGACCTAAGAAATCTTTGCCTAACCCCAAACCACAAAGATTTTCTCCCATTTTAAAAATAGATTGTTTATAGTTTTAGCTCTGACATTTAGGTCTACGTTTTGATTTAATTTTTTATATTATGTGAGGAAAGGGATCACAGACTAGTGGGGAACCTCATCCTTTGGAATCTCAAATATTATGGAAGATACGTTCTGTGCCCAGGTGCCACCTGGAGAGACATGAGAAAGAAAAGATGTGGAAGAAAATCTAAACGACTGACTATCCCAAATGCAGATTTAACCTGGAAAAATCATCATTTTAAATAAAAAGTGACTAATTGCTTGATTGAAAAAATATAAACTTTGTACCATACCCAGGTAGAAATATGAGCTTATGAACAAGTTATAGTTATAAAAAAGAAAATTATCTCTCTATACATCTTAGTTATAGAGCATAGGTTTTAAACCTGCTACAACTGAATCAATATATAAACAACAAAAATAAATAATAATGTCTATAAAACTTAAGTATTATACAATATTTTAATAGGAATTTAAGAAAAAAAACTACTACATTTAGTTTTAAAATAAAAATTATGTACAACCCAAAAGTCTTGAATTTGACTTCTCCTGGTGAGAAGGAGAGATGGACAACATATTTCTAGGATTGATCTGTCTCTCTGTCCACTGTCACCACCATCAAACTGGCCACCACCAAATTGGCCACCAATAGGAAGAACTCTCCCTTTAACTCTGGACATGTGAACATCCCTTTGATTTCCTGTAGCTGACCTAGCACCAGCCTGTAACATTCAATGTAACTTTACTAAATGCTTGAGGATAGCCAAAGGAAATTAATAGCAGATTCTAGGCAATCTGTGCCACAAAATTGGGCTCGTTTGTTAAAGCCAGCTGTCCCCTATACAGGCTCTTTTCTTCTTAGGATTCTTTATGAGGCTGACATCCTTCTAGAACCCCCTAGGTAAGAACCCCCTCTTGGATATACAGACTCTTTAAAGTGGAGAACAAGAGAAGACGGCTAAGTTTTTTCTTCCATTTTCATAGATTTTCCCCTCCTGTCTAGTTTGGAGAGTTCATCCCCTTCATTCCTTACTGACACTGATAATGACCTCACTCTTTAGGAAGTGGAAATTATCTAACCAAAGGAATGTTCCTGTTGATTACTATATCTTAATAAAGTAGTTCAACATTCCTGAAGAAGGAATTGTTTCTTTACACTAATTGTGGACAAATGCTGCTTGGGAAGTACAAAAGATTTGCAAGGCTCAGTTCCTGTCTTCAAAAAATGTATAATCTAGTCAGGGTTAAGAGGTGCATAAGCAAAATAAACCAATAATACAAAGTAAGTAGTTATTATTTCATAGGACTTCAGAAAAAGTAGAGATCACTGTAGAAGAAGGTTGAGTTTAAAATAGACCTTGAGATATCAAACTGAAGAAAGGCATTCCAAGGAGGGGCATCATGTAAATAAAAGTGAAGGCAGTGGAACATGAAAGATTTTGAGAAACAAATAGACATAAAATTAGAATAGCAGATGAAAGTCAGATTAAAGAGTTTGAACTTCCTCCCTTAGGAAGTGAGATGCCAGCGCAAATTGTAAGCAGGGTGAATTAGTGCTGTAGAGTGTGGCTTTATAATAACTAATGTAGAAGTAGATACTGGGGCATAGTGATGGGGAGGGGTGGAGGCAGTCAAGCTAATTAGGAGGGTTGTCATGACAAAGTTCTGAGATGATAAGATTTTGACCTATGGTGTGATCATAAAAACAAAGAAAGGACACAGAAACTGAAGAAATTAGAAAGAAAACTGACTAAGTTTCTTAAGAATTTAAATACAGATGATCCTCAAATTATGATGGGATTTTATCCTGATAAACCCATCATACATTGAAAATATCCTTTAGTCAAAAATGCATTTAATACACCTGACCTACTGAACATCATAGCTTAGCCTGGCCCACCTTAAACATGCTCAGAGCATTTACATTAGCCTACAGTTGGGCAAAATCATCTATCACAAAGCCTGCTTTTACAAGTGTTGAATATCTCATGCAGTTTATTGAATATTGCACCAAAAGTGAAAAATAGAATGAAAAGATAATACAATCATTCAACCCTTAACTTTTCATTCTATTTTTCCACGAACTTTTTGAAGTGCCCCCGTGTACATATGTCATCCACATATATAAACTGGATCACATTTTTAGGCACCCAAAGTGAAGCGGGGCTAAATGAGAAGGGTTCACGGTTGACACAATGAACAGCATAGGTCCATTTAACACTTCCCCACCACCTCTTCCCTTGCTTGAATTTATCTCACTAAAATGCAGTAATTGAATTTCCAAAAGAACATTTTAAAATCGTAAATTTCCTCCAGATTATGAAAAAAACAGAAACTCAGGTTATCTCACAGTACTGACAGGTCAGTTATATTTTGGCCTAATATTTAGTCTTGAGGCATGTCTCATTATTGACAACAGTAGGATTTGCCACTCGACTTCAGATATTGGAAATTCTTTGAACTGTACCATCCACAACCTAGACTTCAGGCAGAAGATATGAATATCCGTACTTGGCATGCAATTCCCTTCATGTATTGTCCCTCTTCTCACCAGTCTTTAAAGTCATGAGAATGTCAGGTAACTTTCTTTTCTCCTGGCATTTGAAAGGGCAACAGTCAATTTCCTTTCAGGTGGGACTTTTTTTTTTCCCCCCACTTGGTTTTGTTTTGTTTTAACTGCGTGTTTTGCTGAAAGTGCTTTTATGCTGGTGCAAATCTAGACAAAGAAAACTTTTATGCAAAATAAACAAAATAGAACATACCAAGCCAGGATTTCTTTGCAAGACATGTTCCTTAGGCTATTTCTGAAAGGTTATTTATGGACGGCTGTTTATCCCCTGGAGCCTGACTTCATCTCTTGGTGAAGTAAAACAACTCTGTGTTTAGTACTTTGGTCTGCCACCCCTGGGAATGGCTGGATGTCAACTATTTACCCCTGTGGGATAGAACAGAAATCAGAGACGCACAGAGAAAATAGAAGGCAAAAGCAGTGTCCTCAAGAATTAGCAAAATTTCAGAAGAAATGGATTTTTAAAGAAAAGAAGTTGAAATACAGAGATAGCACAGTGTAATTTTCTTTATTGGGATGAGGGAAAACCCTCTAAAATATGGTTACTTCAAGCAGAAAAGTATTTTCATCTTATTACTTTCTCAGTGGCCACACCCATCCCGTTCCCTCACCTGGCTCAGTACCAGGCCCAGAGGGAGAGGCTTTAAATTTTTATTTTTTTAATTGAAAACGGATGCTGCACCTTGTTTTTCAAGCCTGCATTTTTCATCGGGGGGTGGGGGGGAGGAACACCTAGCCAAGTATTAGCTTGGTACCTATGCAACCTCATAAAACCTAGGAATCAAAACTTGGCATTTGGCTCTATAGATAGTCACACTGGAAAAATTGAGAAAGTCCCAAGTAAGTTGACTGTCTTCCCGGGACTTCTCATTTCAAATCGTGTGTCTGCCTCCCTCGTCAATCTCCCACACAGAGTATTCCTTCCTAACATTACGCTTTTCCTGTATTGTCAGAAACAAAGCTACATTTAAAAGGTTAAATCAAATAAACCCAGCTACAAAAGGGCTTATAAAATAATCATAGTCGTGAACAGCAAGGAGAGAGGACAGCCACTAAAACCATAAAGGGAATACTTTGTGGATGGCCGTGCTTTAAATAAAGTTCGCATGAGCTATGTAACATTAGATGCTTTTAAAATTTAGAGGCAAAGTACAGGCATGTTTGTGCATTTCTCTTTCATTTGACAAGTTTTTTGAGTTAGGACTGAATTGAATAGTCTCTGCTGCTTGTACCCACAGAACTGGGGATTATGTTTGGATGATGTTTTCTACTTCTAAACTCGTGCCCTATCTAGAGGCAAGAACAATTCTCCCCTTAAACACCCAAGTGACACCAAATTCTGGCTTGATCTGCTCAGTCTCAGAACCAGCATACATTTGAAATATTGTCTGAGCAACTTACTAGAATCTTGGGAAGCTGAGAATCACTGACTGCACTGCCCTCTGTGAGAACGACAGCATTTGGAAGGCTGTTGGGCACACTAAATTTAAAAGTAAATGTTTGGCAGCTTCACCCGTCCTCAAGTTTGGCAAGAAGAGTATAACTAACAAAGGGGCATTACTTTAATTGTATTTAAAGATATAAGCCCCTGCAGACGACAGAGCATTGTGCGAGGAGAGGCACTAGCGCTGTTTGCCCCTCTGCACGGGGGTGGGAGTGAGGGGTCGGGGAGTGGGGATGGGTTGGGGGATACAGTTTATACAAGCAGGCTTTGTTTTAATTAGAGCAGCAAGCAGCACCTCCCCCTCCACACACTTCAATGCTTCCAGTTTATAATCGTAGGTCACCCCCTCAGCTAAAAACTGTTACTAAGAAAAATTCCACAGAAACCAAAAGAAAAGGGCCAGGCAGAGACAAGGCTTTTAAAGAGCTTTTCCAGACCGACTGGGCAGAGCTGTCTGCAAAGAGTGAGTTGCTGAGCTATTATTACTTGAATGGCTTTCAGCTCCAGGGATGTCCCTCAAGGTTAATAAGATAGTTCAGTTAAAAATAACATTAAATTATTCTCCTGATCCCTTACCCCAAAGGGGGAAAAATAGCAACAGGCTCACATTTAAATAACATTAAAGGTCTGGTTGAAAGTGACAAAAGCCAGGAAATTCAAAATTAAGGAAGGTTAGAGCTCTATCTCCAAGGCACGTCTTTGAGGGTGAATAAAATACGGACTCAGTGGAGTGAGTTAAGGATAAAGTGCCAGCTTTAACTCAGCAGCACAAAGCTTTTGTGCCTTCTGAGACAGGCTCTTCTGGGTACTGAAGCGGTAGCTACGGGGGAATGGTGTTTAAAGGAAAAAACAAAAGAAGGTGGGAATGAGACACACACATTGTGTGAAATCATATTCTCTGACAAACTTTGATTTAGATTTAGCAAAGAAAATCATTTGGTTCTTATGCACTTAGCAAAACCTTTGTCGTCTGATTAATTGTGCTTGGGGTTTTCTGTGTTCCATCCTTTTCTTTTTAATTTTCAACATTGCACATATCCATGAATTCAATTCTTCATTATCCTTGAAATCATGTTGAACCATCATCCCTGTTTTTATGTAATGCTGTCCTTCACATGCAAAGATGATGCACTGCCCAATAAGAGCACTACTTTCACGTTAGGTCACTTTTGTGTGTAGTTATGATGGATTTCACAAAGCCACCTACAGTGTTTTGTTATCTGCTCCCTTCACAGCACATTTTACATTGTGGCCAGGTGGCTGAGATTAGAGACCCATTACTTTCAGGACTAACCAGCTTTATTGATATAAAACATACTGCAATCTTACCTTTTGAGGAGAGAGTCCCATCCTGAAGTCCTAGAAGTTATTAATTGGGATATGAAGTGTGAGGCTTTCAGGGAAAGAGTATGTGGGCTTCAATATCGGGCACAACCACTTCACTAGCTGTGTGAAGCCCTAGGTAGGGCTACTTATTACATCTTCTTTATGCCTCAGTTTTGTAATCTATAAAATGGGATGATAACATCAACCTCATAGGGTGGGACTACATAAAATAGTGAAAAAATTGTTTATAAGGGTGACTGACAAAAAGCTGTCAGTAATGGTAGCTATGATTGTTATTGCTATAGCAATTATTATTATTACCATTTTGTTTTACACATTCTCCCATATTTTTCCTTGCCCCAATTTTGAGCAATATTAGGGCCTTTAAATTCCCTAAGAAATTTTGGAAGATTAGAAGGTAGAAGCAGCCCAAAGACACTGGTTATTCCTGTGTTTTGCATGATACAAACCCATTCAAGAAGTCATTCAGGTGTCCTGGTGAGGAAGGCAAGAGGAAGGCTCCTGTTCTCTTGTCTGGAAACTACAAGTTGTCAAAGGAGAGCCTGGGAAGTCCTGGGAGTTGTGGTCCTGCTTCTATGTGTCTCCAACCAGGAGGAGAGGGACACATCAAGTGGGGAGGGGGGATCCTGGCTGTGGCTAACTTCACATCTATACTGGGCTTTTTTTCTTCCTCCATTTATGACAGAATAATAAATCCTGATTTTAAAAAGCTAAACACTGTTTAAAGACCAACTCCAAGGTCAGCAGAACAAAAGGGGATTTTGGAAAACTGGGTTTGAATTTCATATCTTCAATGGCTGACTTGTGACTTTGGGCTTCCATGGGTGGACACAGAGTCAGGGAGACTGAAAATGAAATGTTCTTCAGGGGCTGGTGACTGGCCATTCTTGAATTCCCATCACCTCAGAAAGTCACCTACATTTTTTCCTTTCCAGAAGCAAGAACTGAGAAATCTTGGTTAAAGACTAAGCATAGCTGTGTGATCCTGAGCATATCATTTAACCTCTTTGCTTTTCATTTGAAAATAGAGTTGACAATGATCAGCTTTCTGAAGACACAGTGGGAGAAACAGAAAACCACTTTAAGGTCTTTTTCATGATAAAATCGTTACAGAAATGAAATGAGGTCTGTATCTTTCTTGTTGTAGCCAAGATGAGGAAAGGAATATATTTTTCAATTCACCCATTCTATCAACAAATGTTAAATTACTATGCTATCCTATCACTAATTTAGGCACATAGAGAAAATGAGGCTATAACTTAATCCAGTTTCCTTCCTCCAAGTCACAGCGCAATCAAGTTCACTGAAATAAACAGAATCTTCTCAGTCTATTAAGGCTTGTAAGTATGCAGGTAGGTATGATTCGTTCCTGCTGAGAATTAGATTTCTAACAGAAGTACAAGGGAAAAAGTGTAGGTCATGGTTGTACTTTTCACTATCAACTTGAAAGGCTTTATTCTTAAAAATTTCCCCCAAGTGTTTTGTTTTCTAAAGCAGTCTTTTATGCATTAGTCATTCTTAAATTTACCTAATCCTGCACTTCGTAAAAAGAGTTTCATGGGACTCTAGTTCTGAAGAATGTTAAAGGAAAGTATGTGAAGGAAAACAAACAAAAAAAGCTTTCTCTAATCAAGTTTGGTATATATTGGATGTCTTAGTCCATTCGGGCTGCTGTAACAAAGTACCTTAGACTGGGTAATTTATAAACAATAGAATTTCACTGCTCACAGTTCTACAGGCTGGGAAGTTCAAGATCAAGGCACCAGAAGATTCCGTGTCTTGTAAGGATCTGCTCCTGATAGATGGTGCCTTCTGTGTGTCCTCACATGGCAGAAGGATAAAAGGGCTCTCTCGAACATCTTTTACGAAGGCACTAATCCCACTCATGAGCCTGGCGCCCTCAGGACCTAATCACCTCCCAAAGCCCCCACCTCTCAATACTACTGCTTTGGAGATTAGGTTTAAACATACGAATTTTGGGGAGACAGATACATACAGATCATAGTATATTGAGTAGGCAAATTCCATTAGTTTTCCATATCATGATACATCTTAGAAACTTTAACATTGTGACATGCATTGTGAATTTTAAGAAGGGGATACAGTATGTTTTTCCCAAATTTATTTTACCAAGGAAATATTTGTCTCAAAGAGCATCTCCTAAAAACACAGTGGAACACACTGTGGAGAACTCTGGTTTGAACATAAGCATTTTTAAATCTAAATTCTTGGCTCGGATGGCTTGCACCTCCATAGTATAAAGTCATTGGTCATTTTGTTAGTCCCTGTAATGACTGGGCACAAATAGTGGCAGGTATAGGAAGGTGGAAACAAGAAAGGGGCTGAGCAGAAGACAAAATTCTTAGATGACCAAGATGTGGAACTAGGTCTTTGTGGAGGAAGCCATAGATATTTTGGAATCCATGGATGAAGACAGAGACTGGAAACTGCAACCATATCCGACAGATAAAGACAAGCCCAACCCCTGGACCCAGACATCAGCTAGACAGATGGAACAGGATAATATCTCTTATGGAAAACTTGAAGACTTAAAAGAAATAGCCAATTTCCCCCCATCAAAGGGACACTGTTCCAGGATAGCCAAATCTTGACACTTACTGTTTTTCATACATAGAAATACTATGTTCTCATTATGGAAGTTTTTTTTTTTAAGTTGAATAAAGAAAATAGAAATTATTTGTTTCTCTTTTACTTAGTTATTTGGTGTATATTTTTCAGCCTTTTCTCCATGATAGGTATAGACATATATATCTTTTGTATATTTTGTATATGTATCTTTTCAAGTGCTTTATAACTTTAATTTAGCTCATTAGAACGCCTCTTTTTTATTAAAAATCTTTCAAATCACATTGCACAATGATTGTGAAATATTTCATCCTATGGATATATAGTAATTTCCGTTGTTGAACATCTGGTTGTTTCTAATTTTTCACTATTATAAATAGAGCTATTGTGAATATCACTGCACATAAATCTTTGTCTACATTTGTTTATTTCCTTAGGATGGATTTCTAGAAGTGGAACTATTGTATCTAATGTATAGGATTTTTCAAGGCTTTTTATATACTAAAGCCTAATAGCTTCCTAGAATATTTACATTGACCTACACTCCTATGGCATATAAAAGTGGACAATAAAATAATGACTATGGTAGTTTAGGTATCACTAAATAAAAGTATCCACAGGAATGTTTTACACTGAATTTTGTGAAGATAAAGAATTTGTCAAGAATTATTATATTCATACTCTGGATTAAAAATTCTGTAATTTTTATCTTACATATGCATATATGTTATTGATTTACAATTCTGCCATATAATGAAACATTTAATAATCTGTAAGTGATGAAGAAGAATAACTGGTTTTAATTCTGACATTTCTTATCTTTGCTCCATGAAACTCATTTCCCCGTGATCTGCTGTAAATGGGGTTTCCGCTTTGAGGTCCTTATTACTAACTCATGGGTTTTATTTATACGGTTGCTTAAAATACAGTCTTCATTATAATGAGCTCTCAGTTTTAAATACTCTTTTGCTCATTTCCCTGTTCCTGGAACACACCTTTGCACCTGTTGTTTTTCCCTCCAGAAATTCTTTCTCCATATATTTGCTTACTCACTCTCATTTCATTTAGATCTCTGTTCAAATATCACCTCTAAAAAAAACATACTTCCTGACTCACTTTTTCCTTTCACCACTTTATTTTCTTCCAAACGATTATTATCTGACTTGATAATATACATTTATTTTTCTATTTTTGTTTTATTCTTTCCCCTTTCCCAACAAGAATTAAAACTTCATGAAGACAGAAATGATGTCTACTTTATTCACTACTATATTCCTAACATGTGCAGAGTGTCTGGCACATAGTAACAACTCAGTAAATATTTGACGAATGAATGAATGGAGGAATTTTCCCTACCTCCAACTTCCTTTGACAAAAGCTGTTTACCTGTTGAGTTTTCTAATGAAAATGAAAACATTTGTGTGACTCTGAAGCTGTACCTTTTTCTAAGTACAACATTCTATGTTTGCCTTCTTCTTGGACTGTGTATCTTTTCCTGAGGGACCAGAGGTTTTAGTCACAGATAATGCTGAAAGGAAGAGCACTTAAACACCATTTAACGAGAAGAGTCGTTTCCTGCTTAACAGCTAATCTGTAAAGTGATCTCCCACTGAGCAGAAATATGGATACTGCAATGCTTTCTGTTCAACACTTTTTACCTCTGCCTGGGCTCAGGGTCCTATTATTTACTTACATTATATCTGATATCATGAGGCTGGATAAGAAGCTAGCTGTAGAACAGATCTGTGGTGACAGGTATGCTGGGGGCAGGCATGACGATCTGGTCAGTGTGAGTGAAGTTCTCAGTGCTCTTGGTGCTTTGGCGCTCTCTCTCTCTCTCTCTCATTTAACCTCCTACCTCTATGTGGATTTTAATATGACATTCAGCCAACCCCATAATTTATGATTAAAGGCTGAGGAAGTGTTGAAGTTATGGGTTCTAGTTTCATCGCCTCTACCTAGGAAACTGGTTAAAATCACTTAATTCTTCAGAGCCTTAGTTACTTCATCAGAAAAATTTGACTAGATAATCTCGGAGTTGCCATAATTTAAATACTATAAGGTTATAATCTGTGGCAGAGCTTCCCAAGTGCTTTCCATGGAATTGCGAATTCCGCAAGATGTCCCTAGAGAGCAGAGGGTCAGAGAGGTTCCAATGGATAAGGATAAATAAATCAGGAAAGGCCAGAACATCACAGCCCCTTAAGAAATGGAGATCTGTGTTAGCATACTAAGTACTGATCTATGATTATGTCTCCTCTCCATCTTATGTATAGACTAAAGATTCCTAATCTTTTAATTTGTTTTTTAATTTAATTTAATTTTTTTTTCTTGAAACCCAGTTGATTGTATATAACTGTGGAGTACAGTGTTGCATATTAGCACCTGTGTGCAATATGTGATGCTCAAATCAGGATAATCAGTATATTCAACACTATACAAAGTGATTGTTATATTTGTTCTTATAAAGGAGTAGCACCATTTCCTTGATCATTTTATTTTTTCTTCTCTTTTCCTTTTTCAGATAAATTACACATTTCTTGAAATTCAGTGGTTGGCACTATATACTTATTTGGGGAGAAGATGCATCATGGTTTGGATACACATAAGGCGATGTTCTGTTGGTTTTATATACCTTCCTGATTACCATCAACATTTTGTTATCTCTTTCATTAGTAGCAGTGGCAGTAGTTCCCTTAAATATTAGTCCTCACTCTGCATCCAGGACCAGAGAAAATAACTGATTCCTTCTTCCACCTATTATCTCTTTAAAAAATCATGGAGGTGACCACTCAAATTTTCCCTTGTTCAGAATGAACATCTCTAAGTGACTTATCTCAGAGGTAGAAACTGTTGGCCTGTGGGCCTGCTCAATTGGGAGGCCATTTGTTTGTACTGCACAGTGATTTGGTGATGTTGTTTGTTCATTTTATTGAGCCAAGACATAAAAATGGGGAGATTTTGCATAAATACCTGAAATTCAACTTTTACTTGGAAAAATAAAGAGTTCTGGTAACAGGGGGTAAGCATTCCCACAGGCAATAATTGGCTAGAGGAGGCTGGTGCTGCCTTCTTCAGAATAGGCACCGTTCTCCAGCCACAGCCCCCACCGTTCTCTACTGTGGCCTGGGTGCTGTAAGTACTGGAATGGGCAACTCCTGCTTTACAACTGGCACAGATGATATGTTTTCACATTTTCTCAATTCTGGTTTCTCTCTGCTGAATGAGGTTTGTAGTCTCTGTTTGCCCTAAATGTACCCATAAATAAATACAGCATTCCTGAGGTTGTTTAGTCAAAAATATATTAGAACAAGTGCCATGGACTGAATTGTCCCATTCCCCGACTCCAAAACTTATATGTTGAAGCCCTAACCCCCAATATGACTGGATTTAGAGATGGGGTCTTTGGGAGGTAATTAGGTTTAGATGAGGTCACAAGGATGGGGCCCTCATGATGGCATTATTTCCCTTACAAGAAAGACACCAGAGAGGCTGCTTTCACTCTCTCTCCACCACATGAGGAGACAGCAGGAAGGAGGCCAGGAAGAGGAACCTAACCAGGACCTGGAGTGGCTGTCACCTTGATCTCCAGAACTGGGAAACCAAACCGCTGTTGTTTAAGCCATCCAGTGTATGGTATTTTGTCTTGGCAGTCCAAACTGACTACTTTATAGATATAGTCAAAGATTCCTTACATGATCTTATGCTGAGTATGAGACAAGAGAATAATAAGTCTTCT
This sequence comes from Galeopterus variegatus, assembly GCF_000696425.1. Classification (NCBI taxonomy): domain Eukaryota; kingdom Metazoa; phylum Chordata; class Mammalia; order Dermoptera; family Cynocephalidae; genus Galeopterus; species Galeopterus variegatus. The sequence continues at coordinate 8,207 of NW_007740830.1, read as the reverse complement.
GAAAAAGCTAAGTTATTTTCAAGCACACTGCTCTTAGCCAGGGCTCCCTTATCCGGTATTTGCTTAGTTGGTTTTCAGCCCTAAGAGCATCTTCCATATCCCAAGTTACCCAGTGCGATGCTCTTCAGTGACCGGGAGAGCACAGGACATGTGTGCAGAACTGGGACGGGGTCTGGCTCTTGCACTTCTCAGCTGCGTGCTGTCGGTTATACTCATATCTTTGCTCCGAGTCTCAATTTTCACATTCACAGTCAAGGTGATTACACTGTATTCCTGCATTCCAAAATAAAACAGCTTTGTCCTAGACACTTGTTCCAGCTCTGAAAATAATTTTACTGGTTTGAAAGCATTCCTCTGTAGTTTTTTCTCTAATTTTCCAGTGCTTCGGCACATTCCCGAATTCAGCTTGATGCTCTTAGGTGTTCCTGCCATCTCTACAGTCTTCCTGGTCACAGGCCTTCCTGGCCACCTTTTTGCACACATTCTTCTTCTACCTTGAACTTACCAGAGAAATCCTTCTGCTTTATATGCCTCTACTTTTCCTCCTCATTGAGATCAGGTGTGAAAAAATAGTATTTAATTTTGACATCTTTCCACTATTATCTGCCAGCTTTCTTTTTCAATTTTTTTTTTTTTTAGGCCACAGAATTAGCTCTTTTTGCATGTTTCCTTGTATGTATGTTTTGACTTTTTTACTCTTACCCTCCTAACATCTAGTGTACTCCATTTAATTATGTTTAGCCTTCTGTCAGCTACTTATCAGGTTACTAAAGATTACATGGATCACATTATTCCAGTCTACCAAAAAGAAGATCTAAACATTAACTTAAAATCATTGTAACTTCTCTACTTTTGGGGACTACAAATCTTAAGCTAAGAAAGTCAGGATCTGGCTAGATCCTTTGCTTTCAGCCAAATTAAATTTCCAGTAAATACTGCTAATCTCTCCTACATACTCTGATTTAAGTGAAATGCTATTACATACTCAATGGCCGATCAATATAAACTTTAATAATAGTTAAGAGAAAGGGTAATTGCAGTCTGAAACTGTAAGCCAAAAGTCTCAGTTTAAAGAGACTCAGCACGTAGGAAAACGGAATATCCACTTTCTTTGTTCTTGTTCCTTCTAAGCCCCTGCCAAGAGTAATAGCAATTTAGATTTTGGATGCAAAAGTTGGTTTCATGAAACCCTAAGATGACCACTGATCAAATGTTTTGATCACTTCCTGAGTTCCTTCCTATTGATGCCTACCATATGATGACAACTGAGAAGCCAAATGTGGGAGCTTCCAGGGAGGCGATTTAAAGCAAGACCTGTACCTGAGCAGAATCACAAGGAACCAGACATCACACAGGAACTCACAGAGTAAGAGATTTAGTCCTTTTGCAGACTCCAGTCACTTGGACTTGGGAATTTGCGTAGTACTTGGACATAAACTTTGCAAACTTTTTTCCTATTCTTCACTTTTCATGTGGTGGTGCTTGTCTAAGGCAGAGATAGTCTGCAACTGAGAAAGAGAAGCCTGAAAACAAAGGTCCATCCTGGAAATGTCACTTCTCTGAACTTTAAAATCAAAATCACGGTAAGAGAAAGCAGAATAACTATAAAACATAGGTCTGACTTTCTCATTTCTTACCTTCACGTTGTTTGGTGACATTTCCTACCATAACTAACGTAGCTTACCTTCTAATTCTTCTCTGTGTTCCCAGCCATGACAACTGATCCTAGTTGCAAGACCCAAATGCCTGCTACTGGTCAGCAGGATGTGCATTCTCCAGGGCAACTATGTTTTTGATGACTGATTAGGGCAGATGTTCTGGTGACTAGTAGTAAACAATAGTAATTCATGTTGTAAAGTTGCCTTACTAATAAGCACAGCCTATTCCACAAAGCAAATGTCTCTCCTCTCCTAAGAGAATGGTGTGGCCCCATGGCCTTGGGCTATTGTCAGGTTAAAATCACTGACAAGACAAGGTAATAAAACTCATGTCATAGTTTGCCATGCCATATTAAGGATCTGAAGAATAAAAGTAGAGAATTCGCACCTTGAACATAAAAGCAAAAAGCACATACATTGCAAAGCATACTAATGTGCTAATTATTTGCTGTTGTTAGTCCTATCATATGAAACAAATTACCTAGAATAATTTAAATATACTTTATATGCTGAATATAAATAAATCTAACATTTTATTGCTTATCAGCATTGCTCTACTAAATTTCAAAGCAAGCTTTTCTATTCTTTAAGCACATGCATAGGAAATGCCACACGTGCGTCTATTATGTAAAAAAGTTGTGTGTTTAGGGTACTTTGATTGTTTGGCTACTCAAAGTTGAAACTAATTACACTCCACATTCATTTTCTTTCATTTTCTCTTCAAGCATATTTTATTTTTGTCATAAACTAACGGAATTCAGCATACTTATGCATTTTAAATTAAATTTGCCTTTATTTTATACTATAGTTTTCTACAATTCAATGAATTTTTAAGTTAAAGAAAAAAATATTTGGAATATGTGCACTGATTAAAACATGATTAATGTAATGACTTCTTAGTCTGATAGTTTTCATTAAACTTTAAGGCAAGAACCCCTTAGAAGAGAGATTTCAGTTTGTACTTTTAACTAAAAATAAAACTAAATGTAATATTGGATTAATAGGTCATTTGTTGTTTAATGATGTAAAGTTCCAGTAAAAATCATGGCTCATGGAACCTTAAAATATACTAACAGTACATTTTGAAAGGTAGAAATCTCATTTTCCTTCATTGGCACTTAGAAATTATAGTTGAATGAGTGCAGGATTATAAATAGAACTTTTTCTCCTGACTGGAGTTGGTGCCCTCTACCTGGCTCACTTCCTGCTCAGGTAATTACACCAGGCCATTTGAAATTACCTCTAAAGTTCTAATTACACATGATCTTCTTTGCTTCCTGTTGTAAACTGCTGCCTTGAGTCTTGCTCTGAGGTGGGTTTCAAATCCATGACTCTTTCCCATCTTCCTGCCTATTCTTGCGACTTTGCTAATTAATGCTCAAAATAACACTATGTGATCTGAAAGGGACGATGGGAGTAGAATGTTTTACCATCATCTCCACCACTGACATTTCACAAGGCTTTTGCAGTTTAACAAAGTGAAGTTGAAAAGGAAACAATAAACATCCCATGACAATATGGTGCATACCACCAGTAATATTGCTTATTTTCTTTCTGAATACTTGTTAGCACCTATCAGGCCCTCTGGAAGACAGAGCTTTGAACCAGATGCTAAATCACTTTGCAAGTGTGAATAATTATGTTATTAACAGTTCACTGTATAAGGGGTAACACTGGCAGCAGTGAATTATCTTAATCAGCTTAATAAAATATTTTTTAAATGGCTTCAATGAAACACCAAAACCAAAATAAGAATTTCTGTGAAATGAAACAAAGTAGAACAAAATCACAAAATGTGCACATTTGCAAATTTGTAATAATTTTCCTGCAATATTTTTTCAAGAAGCTTCTTCAGAGTCCAAATCATCCTAGAAGCTCATATGAAAATTTCTGGGAATGTATAAAATCAGTATGTAATCCTTCTGTAGATGCTGCTTTCAAGCCATCACCTAAGATGTATACTAATATGTCCATGTGATATGTATATATCATAGATAATAACTTGAAAGCAGCCTCAATAGAAGGATTACATATTGATTTTATATCTACATCTCTATCTATATCTATATGTCATAAATTTATTTAATCTGCTTGCTGCCATGGCATCCATTTTTAGACCTGACATAAGTTGTTTGAAACCTGGTCATGTCCCATCACCTTTGGCCTAGTTCAATCGTCCTCTCCCTGTGCATTTGTTGTGATATGGCCCTCTTGTTCCTCATCTCATGGAAGAAAACCCAACACACCCCATAGCTGCTGACCATAATAAAACCTAAGGGTCAATGCAAGAGTCCTGCAAATAAGGTTCCCCCTTTCCCTGTGTTTCCTTTAAACTAGCCAATCCACAGCCTCTGAGGGAACCCCTAACGGATAATGCACACCAACCTTAATAAAGGCATAATCCCACAGGTTCTCTCTTTCTTTTTCCCTCCCCTTATATCCCCCTCCCTCTCTCTCTTCCTCCCCTTCTGCTTCCCCCTCTGCCTCCCTAGCTGCTCCCAGCTGCCTCAGGATTTCCCTGTCAGCCTCCTGTCACCTCCTCTAACCTCTCTAGGACATGTAAGTAATAAATTTCTTCTGTTCCATGCATTTTAGTTTTACTTCCATGTTGTGTCTTGCCTGACACACACACACACACCTGAACCTAACCTTCTTTCCAGTCAGAGTTCTCTCTCAGAGAATGACTATCTTGGTAGGAATAAACTGGTCACAGGTCAGACATGAGTCCCAAAGGCATCTGCCAGTATAAACAAGATTCTTGTGGGAGGGACACCTGGTTACAGGTTAGATGCTTAGGCATTAGGCTTTCTACCAGGATAAAAAAGTATCCCATGAAAGGCACACTGTAAATATCTATGATCACGCCCCTTGCATTTCTGGTTAAGGCAGGGCTAGAGCTTACGGTCTTTCTCAAGATAGAGAATTTAAGACCAGTCTACAGCCATACCAGACTGAATGAGCCCAATCTCATCTAATCTTGGAAACAAGACCAAATTAAGAACATAACAATACTTAGCAAAACTACTGATATTTTTTATTTTCTAATTAAAAATAAAAAATGCTGCAAGTGGAATAATATCCTCTGTATGTGTTTGACAGTCTAAGGATATAGCATTATTCTGCAAAATTCAATGTGTCAGATAAGAAAAATTGAGGGAAACTGCACAAGAATATGCTCTCTTTGAAATTATGTCTCTGAAATGTTTAGAAATGCTTTAAATTATAGAGTAGGTCAGAACAAAAATATTTTCTAAAAAATTCTCTCTATTTTTAGTAGCTGGCTTGAGTTTGCATTGTTTTCAAGTACTTTTTAATAAGTTCCAAGTTTTGGACACTGAACATTTCTATAAAACATTACTGATGGAATTAAACAGACATACTACAGAAGGAGGTAATTCAGCAATTTAAACTTTTTTACAGGAATAATGAAGTGAGAGTTTCTGGAAAAAATGTGTTGTGAACTATTTCTTTTCCAGAAATCTCCTCCTGCTTGGAGAAAGATCTAAACTGTTAGAGGTTTTGGTTTTTTCAATCATGTACATGATTATTTTTTGTGTTTTCTGCTGGGAAAAAACGATGGGCTATTCCTTAGCTTCCAAAGGTGGTTAGTGTGGGATTAAAGCATGACAAGGTCAAAGCTGGACCTCTGACAAGAAAAGACTTGTAAATTAGAGATGCAGACTCTGAGAGGCTGGTGTTGGGCACCACAATGCTATTACCGAGTATATTCCGGTCAAGAAGGTAAGCCCATGGAAAGCAAAAGGGGGCAAAACACCATCAAACTTTGGAAGTTTGTTCTACTTTCTTCTTCTGTCTTCAGTGCAGCCCAAGGTTCCAAAACCAGTACAAAAACTGGACGGTTACTCTGGAGATCTGGCACATACTTTGTAAATATTTACATCATAAAATTTAGAGCCTAACATTTAGCTGTGATGTTGACACTCCAGTATGACACTTCCAAAAGTTCCTTCACATTGGATCAAGGCAAATAATCAAAAAATAGAAAAATATTTGAAGAAAAGAGACATGACTATAATGAATTAAATGCTTCCCAATACCTACAACCAGCAGGCCCTTAATTCACAATATTAAAATATCTGGGCAGCTAAGGATACGGCATTTCCACGGGGAAGGTACTTGCCTACTTTGGAGGCAGCATGATGTAGTGGAAAGAACATGATTTAGAGGATCACAGACCTGGATTCACATCCTAGCTCATACTCTTAATAGCTCCATAAACTTAGGCAAATTACTTTTTCTCAGTCACAGTTTTCTCATTTTAAAAACACCTTTTTTTGCCATGTCTTGTGAGGACTAGACATGATGATAAAAATAACTAGCAAAGTACCTACTGCATTGTGGGCAATCAAGAATGACACTAGTATGGATATTTTCTCTGCATTAAAGTTGGCTGAGTTATTTACATCACTGAATGAATTGACTTCATTTAGCAATGGCAGCAAGAAATTAATACTTCTAAATAACATATCTTAGTGATAGTACCTCATCTAGTATCTAAAACATCATATTATATCTTTCAGTTAATATCCTATTTTTTTTTTTTTGTGGCTAGCTGGTACAGGGATCTAGATCTGTGACCTTGGTGTTACCAGCACCATGCTCTCCCAAATGAGCTAACTGCCCAGCCCCAATATCCTTTTTCAATCGACATCTGTGCTTCATTGACTTGCTCTGTGACTCCTCGGCTACCCTCCTCTGATCCTAGTATACAATCTTTAATGATGATAATCTAATGACCTTACTAGATGACAAACTCTACAAGAGCAGGGGATATGTTGTTTACATTTACCATGATGCACTTCATGAGTACATGTTGTATGAACAAATAAATGAAAGAAGGCATAAAACATTCTTATTGTTACCATGCAGTATGTTAGCCTAAGAATGTGACTCACATTCATATATACTGGGACAAAAACTACCTAGAAGCTCAAAATTAATTTTTATAACTATAGGAAGAAGTAAGCTAATTGAATAATTTATTTTATCTTAATTTTATTTAAAAATTTAAATATATGTAAAAGTAGAGAGAATTGTATATACTAACTGCTAAGAGGAATTGTATATNAAAAAAAAAAAATGAATCTACACTTAGACCCATTTTATTAAAATTTCTGAACAGAAATGACAAAGAGCAAATTCTAAATGCAATGAGAGTAAAAAAAAATCATTTTTAAAGGAACATAAATTATAGAAACAGATTTCTCACCACAACTATGGAGTCCAGATAATAATAAAATCATTTCTTCATTGGGCTGAAAAAAAAATGTTAACCTGGAATGTCCAGCTAAACCATCATTCAAGAGAGAGGATGAAATAAAGATATTTTCATATGAAGGCTGAGAGGAATGCATTCAAATTTTTGTTGAATGACTGACAATACCACCTAGTTCAGAAACACAAGAAACAATAGTAACATAAAGAAATTAATAAACGCATGAGTAAACTGAAATAAGACCTAAATAAGCAGTAACTATATAAAATAATAATAATGATGACTAATTTGGGGGAAATAAAATTAAGATAAAACTAAAATAATGGACAGTGAACTAGATGTCAGGAGGGAAGTAATTAGTATTGAAGCATTCAAGGCACCATTGTGCTGAGGAGTGAGTTGCACTAGATATCTTTTGTTGGCCCCACCTGACAAAATCTCTACCGTTCTCTACCTGCCCTCTGCCCTGGAAGGCTGACCTGAATGGATTATCTCATCAGGATCCGGAGCCCAGTGGCTTCTGGCTAAGTTCAGCCAATTGGGAGCCCTGGAAGGTCAGAGGGAGATAAAGTGTATTTGTTGCCATTTCTATGTTCCTAGGATTCACCTAGGACTGACTGTATCCTTCAATACGTGGCCATTGCTAGACTCAAGGAAAGAAAGAGAGACACAATTCGTTTAGGTTCCTATAACTCCTGCTTCCCTTCTGTGCTTTGAGGATGCGAATGGCGACATTCCCACTGCTGCTTGACTCAGGTTTCGCTCTCTCCCGTGTGATTCTCCTAATCTCCCCTCTTCTTTGTAAATAGCCTCTGGATAAATAAACTCTTTACACGTTATCTTAATTTAAGAATGTTAGTGCTTTCATTTTGACCCTTGAGTGATTAAAAAAGGTAAATGTATTGTTTACACTTTTTAAAGTTCGAAAATGAAAAATTTAAAATTAGCCACTAAAACAATGGTCAACTTGCAAAGGAAATAGAGGAAAATGAAGTAGATTTAAAAATTAAACTCAATCCAGTAAAATGCAGGATAGGGAGAGAAAAAACCTGGTAAATTGAAAGCATAAAATAACACTGTAGAGAGGAATTAAGCAAGTATTCCAGTGCTGGTCATGGTGGAGTAGCTTATATTAGACTCATCCTTTTACAGATAAAAATTAAAAATTATAAAAGTGGAACAAAAAAATCAAAACAAAACATAACCAAAACTCAAATCTAAAATTTAAAAAAAAAGAAAAAAAAAACCACCACACAACACAGCAAAACAAAACCCTTGACTCTTTTTTTTTTTTTTTTTTTTTTTTTTTTCCG